>NW_011888917.1:1855759-1874870 GCF_000151845.1 Pteropus vampyrus
TTGTTGTTGTTGTAGAATTGTATAAGTTCTTTATATATTTTTGGATAGTGACTTCTTATCAGATGTATCATAAGTGAATATCTTCTCTCATTCAGTCGGTTGTCTTTTTGTTTTGTAGATGATTTCCTTCGCTGTACAAAAACTTTCAGTTTGATGTCCCACTTTTTAATTTTTTCTTTGTTTCCTTTGCCCAAGGAGATATATCTGAAAATATATTACTTTTAGCAATATCAGAGAGTGTAATGCCTATGTTTTCTTCTAGTAGTTTTATGGTTTCAGGGTTTTTTTTTTTTTTTTACACCTACAGCACCTGGTTTTCCTAGGTGGCCTCCTGTCCAAGGTTTCGGGTCTTACATTTAAGTCTTTAATCCATTTTGAGTCTATTCTTGTATACAATGTAAGAAGGTGATCCAATTTCTTTTTTTCTTTCTTTTTTTTCTTTTTGCATGTGTCTGTCCAATTTTCCCAGCATCATTTATTGAAGAGACTATCTTTACCCCATTGTATATTCTTGCCTCCTTTGTCATATATTAAATGAGCATAAAGGTTTGAATTTATTTCTGGGCTCTCTATTCTCTTCCATTGGTCAATGTATCTTTTTTTTTTTATGCCAGTACCATGCTGTTTTGGTTACTGTAGCCTTGCAGTGTAGTTTGATATCAGGTAGTGTGATACCTCCAACTTTGTTCTTCTTTCTCAAGATTGCCGTGGCTATTCAGTGTCTTTTATGGTTCTATATAAATTTTAGGATTATTTGTTCTAGCTCTCTGAAAAATGCCATTGGAATTTTGATAGTGATTGCATTGAATCTACAGATTTCTTTGGGTAGTATGGCCATTTTAATGATGTTGATTCTTCCTACCCATGAGCATGGTATATGCTTCCATTTATTTGTATCTTCTTAAATTTCCTTTTTCAATGACATAATTTTCTGAAAACAGGTCTTTCACCTCCTTGGTTAATTTGATTTCCCAGGTATTTTATTGTCTTCAATGCAATTGTAAGTGGGATTGTTTTCTTAATTTCTCTTTCAAAAGTTTATAATTAGTGTATGAAAATGCCACTGACTTCTGAATGTTTATTTTGTAACCTGCTACTTTACTGAATTCATAAATCAGTTCTAACAGTTTTTGGTGGAATCTTTAGGGTTCTATATATAGTATCATGTCATCGGCAAATAACAAAAGTTTTACTTCTTCCTTTCCAAATCAGATGAACTTTATTTCTCTTTTTTGTCTTATTACTGTGGTTAAGACTTCTAATACAATGTTTAAGAGAAGTGATGAAAGTAGGCATTCTTGTCTTGCTCCTAATCTTAAGGAAAACACTTTTAGTCTTTCCCCATTGAGTATCATGTTAGCTGTAGGTTTGTCATACATGGTCTTTATTATGTTGAGGTATGTTCCCTCTAGTCCCACTTTGCTGAGAGTTTTTATCATAAACTTTGGATGCTGGATTTTGTCAAACATTTTAAATTTGTGTATAATAGCAGAAAACATAAGTAAAGATAGAGTGATATAATAAAAAATATACAGAACTAGAAGTCAGAATTGGTGAACTCCCATTGCTGTTTACAGTGTACACAAATTTGAGCAGGTTATTCAGTTGTTCAGAACCCTCTAAAAGAGGTAACATCATGTCTTGATTACATCACAGTATTTTTGTCAGCATGATCACAACTCTGTGAAGTATTCTAGCATCTGAGTATCATGATTTATCATCAAGAGTAACGATAAGATTATTCTTCTACTCTGAGCTCATTATTGATTGACTAATTTGCCTTAATAAATAATTTAGCTGTTTCCCAAAATCTTACAGGGAAACAATAGATAGAGAAGAGACACACGGAATATAAGCTGTTTGTTTTTTTTTTTTTTTTAAAGAAAGTGTTTTGGGATATGAAGATATTGTTTTAATTGCGAATTAGTATAGAATATTTTATAAAGGACACTTTAACATTAAGCACACAGATATGTTCTAATTGTCTAATCATTCTGTATTTACCACAAAGACAATTTTCTATTGTATAATTATTAACTACATTTAGTATGCTCATATTTATCATTCTATTTCAGTAACTCCTTATTGTTCAAATCAATGCCATGATGTTCCTGAATGACAACTCTAATGGGATATTTAAATCTGTCCAGATAAATATTTATATAAAATTCTGCAACCTCAAAATAATTTCCCCTTACACTGTATTTATTGTTTAAAATTTTTCTTTTTTTTTCCTCCTCAGTAAATCTACCTGCTGCTGAAGGCCAAACAGGGAGAATTTCATATCCACTTCTTAAATACTATTTACTGAAGTGTCAGTGAAGTGAGAATGGAAGGCTCCCTGAACTGAGATATGATAATTTATCAAATCTAAACTAAATCTCAGGAGGATTCCAAGTTTATAACCTGGATTTAAATTACAGCATGGATTTACTTTTTATCTTTCTGGATCTTTAGAAGTCACAGCTCTATCTGGGAAGACTGTACTTGTGCAATACCTCATTTATGCCAGCATTCATACTTGGCTTACAAGATTGTCTAATACAGGAGGGATCTTAAGTAACAAAAACTCTTCTCTTCTTGTGGAACACCACATCTATAGCCTGCTTTTATTTTTAATTTGAAACCCTAGAACTATATCACTAAAATAACTGAACAAAGGCAAGTATTACAATAAGGAAGGAGCTAAGGAGAGTACACTTCTCTCAGTCGTTAAACTGTTTCTTTGCTCCTTCATGGACTAGTGAAAACATTTAGGATCTCTTCAAATGTGCAAAACTAAGAACTGTTATCTTAGGCAAATGAAAGATGTTATTCATTATATAGAAATCAAGAATGTTAGTACTGAAAGGGATGTATGAAATAATCAAAATTTACCTGCTTAATTTACAGATAAGAAAACTGAGACCTCGGTATGTGAAAGTTCTGGCTGACAGTTAACGTTACTATCTGACAGAGCCAAGACAGTACTCATTCTACTCATTCCAGTGTTCTTACCCCATCACACTGCTACTCTTTGGGCAAACTTTATTGCTACTCTGATATAGTAGGTAACATACATTAAGAGCTGGCTATGGACCATTGCTTTGTACTGTGATAAATCATCTATGCCATCTATTATAACAACACTAAAACATGCAGAGATTGTTCTGTCCATTTTGTCAATAATGAAATTGTGCCATGATGAAGAGAATGTGAAACTCAAGCGATCGGACCCCTTAAGCTTCCATTATTCCAGATAATGCCCTTTGCAATGTGAGTGTGTGTGTGTGTGTGTGTGTGTGTGTGTGTGTGTGTGTGTGTGTGTTGGGATTGTGGATCTGGGTGATCAGGCATAAAAATGGTAATTTCATGTTCATAAATTAGATAATATTCCTATTCCTACTTTTTTTTTTTTGAAACGACTTCTATCATTTGTCTACTTAATTGCCACATGGACAAATGTTCCCACCAAAATCAGTCATATAGGATTATTTATTCGAGAGTACACTTATTTTAGTCGTAGAACAATTAGGGTTAGAAATTTAATCCAGGTTTGGTTGAGTGTATGTCAGTATTGTGTTTGTTGAAGGGGATGATAATAAGGTGTTCTATTAAAGAGTGCCATTGAAATATAACAATAGTAACTAAAAGATCTTTTAATGCAATTCTGTTTTTAAAATGGATTATTTAATGTCAAACTATAGAATCGAAAAGTAACTTGGTAAGTCAAATCCTACTGACCAAATGCTTAAATCAACTCCCAATATTATTGCATTTACTTTTAGGTGCTAAAAGTACTTAGCTAGTTGTGTTTAATTAAAGACCTAATATTAGATTGACAATTCATGCAGGTTTGGGGATTCTATTGTCTCTGAGCTGAGGAAGGTAGCTGATTCCAGAGTATAAGAGAAGAACTGAAGTTCTTCACTTGTTTTCCAGATACTGCTGAATAGGAAAGAAACTAAAGTCAGTATGTATTAAAAACAGTGACATTGAAATGAAGGGACTAATAAGAGCTTTTGATGATCAACAAAGGTAATTTTGTCACACCCATTAAACTACGGAATTGCTTCCAAAGGACTATTATACCAGTACCTATATTCCAAAAAGTGATTGAATGTTGAACAATGCCTCATAGTATAGTGGTGACAAATATCTTTTTTTATTATTAGTTTTAAGTATGCAATACATTGGTTAGACATTTATATAGTTTATAAAATGATCCCCCTAATTAATCCTTCTCTCCTCTAGCTCTCCACCTAATCAATACATTACTGCTGACTGTATTCCCTATGCCATTCTCTCCATCCCCATGACCATCTATCAACTATTAATTTGTACTTTTTTAACCCTTCACCCCATTCTCCCAGCACCCCAACATCCCTTCCCTTCTGTCCGTCACCAAATTGTCTTCTTTATTTCTGAGTCTGTTTTTGATTAGTTTGTTCTTTTTGTTCCTTAGATTCTGCATATAAGTGAAATCATATGGTATTTATCTTTCTATGTCTGACTTATTTCACTCAGCATAATAACCGCTAGGTTAATGGTGACAAATATCTTAAAGTGTAGCAAAATGTACTTTGGGCTTGGCCCTGGAGAGCCCCAGATTCTGGTATGGCTATCAATCTGACTATGATCTTTCTGGTCTCCATTTGTTTTGCAAAATGAGGATAAAAATAATAGTGGATTGACCTATCTTACAACACAAGAAAATCTACCTCATAAGGTTATGGTGGTCAAATAATACGTCACATCAATATTATATATGTGAAAAATATCCAATCATTTCAATAGATTTTGAAAATCTAATAACATTGAACTGATGGGATTTTTTTTTCAAAAGCACAAAACCTAGGAATAAAAGAACACTTACTAGGCATAATTAAAATGTGTACTATATAGTTTATTATATCTATGTAAAAGAATAGGTAAATACATCTCAGATGAACAACTGTACCAGGCCCTCTTGCTGACCTGACAGTATCACCTTGCCTTTATTACTTCAGTGTACATCTGCTTCAGTAGCAGCCTTTAGCAATGATTGATAGACTTTAGTGTTTAAATACATGAGTTTCTTCATACTCTGATGGGAGAGCTCTGAAATATGTGTTTCACACTCACTGCCAGATTTTTCTTATGTAAAGTTAAATTCCAGTTGCCCACCTGTTAACTCTCTTGATAACGTATCCTCTATTCAATACTTTCACTACCTTGTCTCACTTCCCCACATCCCTACCTACAGTTCTTTCACCTCCTAAATAAACTACTCAGCCACATCATTTTCTCAGGGTCAGCATCTGGAGGTATTCAAAAAAAAAAGACAACCAATGAGCGTATTTAACAGTGAAACCCTATATATATATATGCACAATTAAAAACAGGTATGAATTAAGGCTACCTCTTACTACTTTTATGTAACATCGATTTTTCTAGTTCTGCCAAATGCAGTAACAACAATAATTTGGGGTCTCCTATGTGATAAGGATATAAATTAACTGTTAGATCCACATAATATGGTCAATTTTACTACCCAATTCAAGAGAATGTACTGTGAAACCTAGAAGAGATAAGAGAGAGTTGAGTAAAGTTGTTGGTTTATAATTCTTAACATTATCGAACATTTGTTTATACACCAGAGACTATTCTAAGCCCTTTACATGTATTGATTAATTAATTCTTATAGCGATCCTACACTAGGTACAATTTTACAGAAAGAAAAAGGCAAATTAACACAAAAAGAAGTTCAGAAATCTACTTAAAGTCATATAGTTTATATGTAAAGGAGCTTATATTTAAGTCTAGGAAGTTTAGCTTAGAGCCTGTGTTCATAAACACTAAGCCATATCACATATATATAAACAATCAAAGTATCTTACTGGTATGAAAAATCCCTTTCATAATAACAACCAAAATCCCTTTCATAATAACAACCAAAATCCCTTTCATAATAACAATCAAACCCATAAATCGTTCCTTAATGATATTAATAAGAAATGTGTGGGATCAATGTAAAGGAAATTGCCATACTTAGTGTGACATAAAAGTTGTAGATTAATGTAAAGACACAATCTTTAATGAGAAAACTAAATACTATATCTCAAAGATATCAATTAGTCTAAATTAGTTTGTAAGTATAGTAAACTCCCAGTCAAAATCTCAATGGGTTTGATTGATTGACTTGGAAAATTAATCCTACTGCAAATCTAGGAACAGAAAAGAAAAACTTAGATATTTTTGAATTAGGAAAATCAGTCTTCATTTGGGACTGATTTCTCCTATTTTATTATTAAACTGTAATACTTAAAATAACATGGTATTGGCACAAGAAAAAGACAAATGTCTGTTCATATTTTGAGGACCTATCATTTGCAAGGTACTGCAATAAGTGTGGGAGATACATCTGGTAATGGATGATACATGATCTATACTTTTATGGAGCTAGAGAATAAAATGGCAGACAGGCAAATTACAATACGATTGTATGCAATTACAAGAACACGCAACTATAATACAATATGTTAAGTGTTGTAATAAGGAAGATATTACATTTCAAGAAAGCTTATGGAGGATGTGTAATCCAGACTCAGAAAATGCCCTTTTGAAGAAGCCACATTAAATGTGAGGTCTGAGGATGAGTGAAAGTTATTCAGGTGAAGGTAAATTCCAATGCTGTGATTGGCCTGTTAACAGATGGAGATATAATTCCGAAGTTGATAAGAGGGATACAAACCATTAAAAATTGGACATTTGAGAATGAAGTGGCAAAAAACAAACAAACAAATCAAAACAAAACAAAAACCTAAGAAAGTACCTCTCGGGATGCAGGAGAAAACCCAAGAGAACGTATTGTATCTCTATCCCAAAGGAAAAATTTTCAAGGAGAAAGTTGTCCACAAGCAGCAAATAATGCTGAAAATCAGAAAGAAATAAATGAAAAATGGCTATTGGAAGCAATAAGAACATTACTGCCTTGGAAATAGTATCAGACTGAGAATAGATCTTTATTTGAGGATGTGATGATAAGGAATCTTTATAAGTGTTCAAGAAGGCTTTCTATGAAAAGAAAGCAAAATAACAGAGTTCACACAATGACTTGAATCCAAGAGACAGTTTTCAGGAGAGAGCTATTAGGGCAGGTATAAATACTGATGGGAAGCAGTTGGTAGAGAAAGAGAAGCAGAGCATCTAGAATAGCAAAGTGAGACTAATCCCTTGAGTGAGAGAGACAAACAAGGATCAGATAGGCCCAGAGCAAAGTTGGATAAATAAATCATATCCAAAATGATACTACTTCAGAGTAGGAAAGAAGAAAATGATGGAGGAGGAGACAGGAAATTTCATGAATCATGGCAGTAATTTGAGCAAGTCCTTATGTGATCATTTTATTTAATTGTTAAATAAATTTGGGACCAAATTATCTTCCAAGTAATCAAAGAAGTTAGAATTTGGAGGAAAATGGAATAAATGTTATATAAATGTAGACTCAAAATTGGAGACTTCAGAGTGAAAATGAGCTATACTCTAATAAAAGTGTTCAAAATTACAAAGGAACAAACTGAGAGAGCCAGATTTAGCTAATTTGGGTACATGAATCCCAAGGAATACCCATTAAAGCAAGGTTGGTCATGAATTTTACCAGAAGAATGTATTACTCCTAGGTCAACTGCTTACCAAATTTAAGAATGGTACAATTCAATCTAGAGGTAATTCGTCCATAATTATTTAACTGGCTGTACTTGTGTATATTGTTTTTTATTCCAAAACATTTTTTTTGAATTTTAGTAAATTTAATACCCTAAAATAGAAAGTCAATTTTTATTTAGAGCTATAATGCCATATTTTACTACTTTGTAAATCATGCTGAGAGATTAAGTCTAGGATAATGGATTATGCTTCAGTTTTTTACCCATAATATTTGTTTTCAGGACATGTAAAAGTGTTCTGATAATGTAGTATAGATTATTTTAAAAGTGGAGAGAGAGAGAAGTCCTGAAACGACAGCTCTTTGACACATTTTAACATCTATTGATCTTCCAAGAACTGCAACAGGCAGCTTATCTGGAATGCACTTTGGGGAACAATGTGATATTTACAGTTAAAAGCATTACACATCCAAATGTATAATTCATAAACCGAAAATTATTTAAAGCCCATAAATGCAGACTGATAGTTTTTACTTTCAATTTCCATAGCTTTAACACTTGTAATGACTCTTTCCTGAACAATCCTTTTATCGTCACTATTACATCAAGCTCCTCTACAAATTAAAACCAGCTATATGGGGACCTGATAGAGATAGTACAGGTTGGTAGTCAGGCCTGTTGACTCTGCAACTAGACAGTTAAAGGTCGGATCTTGGTTTTGCAATGTTCTAGCTATGTAACCATGGAAAGTTTTGTATGTTTGTTGTACTTCGTTTCACCTCTACAGTGTCTTTCTCATAGGATTGTTATAAGGATTAAAGGAAGTACAATATGCAAGTGGTGAATGAATGTTAACCAGTGTTAACACAAAGTTATTTATTCTTTTTATTAATTAAAGTGTAAATTTTACATTCAGCAACATAAATGAATCTTACATGTACAGCTTGATGATTTTTTACAGCATACACATCCTTATAACCACCATGCAGATCAAGATAAACTGCATTTCCATATGCCAAAAAAATTCCTGTCTTCCTACCCTGAAAATGCCCCACCCCCTATTTCTGATAACCTCTAGGGTGATCTTATCACCATGGTTTAATTTAGTATGTTCTTAAACTTTGTATAACTGGAATCATACGGTATGTATATTTGTGTGACTGACTTCTTTCATTCAACATAATGATTTTGTGATTTATCAGGTTAATATATGGACCAGCAAGTTTGTTTTTTCTTTTTGCTGCAAAATATTCTATTATATAAATATGCCAGAACTTCATTTTCCTATTAATTGACATTTGGGTTATTTAAATTTGACTTTTATTAATCCATTATTTACTCCCAATGTTTACTTTTCTTCACTGTAATATTAAGTGTAGCTAGTCATTAGTTTTAAAAGGGGATAGAAAAATTGATCAGCCATAGTAGGTAGTAAAAACCATATTTGTATGTTTGTATCTTAAACGCAGAAGATGTATAAGTAGGACTTTTAGAAAGTATAACATTTTAAAAATAGGTTTACAATATAAATATAATTACATATAAAAGGATTTTAGTGTCTTTTTTAATCTCAGAAAAGAGAAGTAGGTGGTTATTATACATGCCAAACAGAAAGCAAATTTTCACAGATGATTGTAACATTATTAAAAAGTAAACATTACTCTCTTCTTTGGCTGTAATGCCATAAACCCAGGAAATGAGCCACTGATTCCTTGGGTCCAGAGTTGCCAGGGTCTTCTCAATTCTTGGGTGTCATCACCGTAAGTACTAGTTATTGAGTTAATGAGTAAGCAAGCCTCCTCTCAACCGATACTAACAACTTGCTTCCTTTACCTAATTTATCTTGAGACTACAGTGATTTTAGCAGTAGCCACTAGATTAATGCTGAAAACTTCTATATTTTTGATTAACTTACTCATTCCACTCCTCAACTTTAGGTTACAAAGATGATAGGCATCTAGTTTTCTAAGTTTATTGACTCCCTTCTTGTATTCCAATAAAAGGTGAAGCCACTTTTCAATCTATATGCATTATAAATGACTCTAAATTGTGTTTGGTAATGTCATAAGGGCAACATGCTTGCTGTATGAAATTACTAGTGACAGTTGATGAAGAAAGCAATGTGGGTGAGGTAATTAAAAATGCACCTGTGCTCCGGCTATGCTACCCTGAACAAATCCAATCCCGTCTGATCTCAGAAGCTAAGCAGGGTCAAGCCTGGTTAATATTTGGATGGGAGACCACCTAGGAAGACCAGGTGCTGTAGAAGTAAAAAATAAAAAAATAAGGGATTGTAAGCTGATAAGATCCTTGCAATCTATGAAGTCAACCAAGGGTTGCCTGGCCGAAAAAAAAAAAAAATGCATCTGCAATCATTTTATCAATAAATTTAAAATGTGATGTCTCAGCTGACTCTCTACTACCATGTTCTATGCATGAATTCTATGGCAAATAAACATTCATTGTGCCACAATGCTTTTAGAGGATAGGTCTTAGTTTTAGATATTGATATATTAGAAAGTATTTAGTCATACTGAGTGAATGCAGATCCTTTTCCTTATTAGAGAAATGCAGATTTTAAAATCATTTTTTAAGTGGAGAAGAAAAATCAAAATGTAAATATCCAGTTTGCCTATTTTACTCACCTTACTTAAGAAACCATTTTAAGAGAGCAGGGTCCAAATTTCAAAGGCATTTGACAGTTACTTTCCTTGCAAAGTAGAAGTTTAACAATTTCTTGTGTGTAATTGTAGGATTGCTAGTTAAATCCTTCCTGTAAAATATAGAACAAAACAAAATGCTGTCCTAAGGAGTAGCTCTTATTTTCTCTTCATAGTCTTAATTATATTACATAGATATTTGTATTTTCTATTTCCAAACAGACATATGGCAAGAAGTACAGATGTGCTATTTTAGCCCTAATTAAAACTATTGCCATTTAATAATTTTACATAATGACCTCAGGTGAAGAGAATGCGCAGTAAATACTTAAACTTTTGTCCTATTTGTACTTCTTAATAGGATAATGCATACTTATTTGTGTGTTACTTATCACTGTACTAGCCTTTCCTCTTCTCAAGCATTCGGGCAAGGAAGGAAAATGTTGCAAATTCTCTAAAGATGAACTGTTTCTGGGGAGCTGCTAGAGACACATACTTATGTCATGTGAGACTAATGTGTCACTAAGAAGAGAAGTGAGGAAGGGACTAATATGGTGTAAGTAGACTGGCAAAAGTAACAGCCTCTTGGGAGATTTGAGGTGCTGCCACATAGTAATAGATATAGATTTTTAATAAGATTTTCTGTTTATAACCTGGATACACATATATTTGAGGGAAAAGTGAGTAAAACTTGAAATAACTATTTAAGCTGAGCAGTTTTAAATGCAAATCTTCTTTGAACCTGGGCTCCTAGGGTCATGGTTTTCTAAGCGTCATTTCGTTCATACATAGCCATTTTTTGTTTGTTTTTATTTTTTAAATATTTAATTGGATGAAAATGTCAACTGAGACATTTCTGTTATATCAAAAGTGAAATGTTGACTTATACTTTTGATAAAGAGGACTTTATGAGTATTAGTTGTACCTAGTAGGATGCTTCAAGTTGCAAAAAACACAATGAAAATTGGAGTAAACAATGAAAAGTATGTTTTCACATAACTGCAAGGACAGGGGCTATCATGTTTCAGACATGGTTGGATCAGAGTTCAAAGTCTGTGTTTCTGTGATTCTCTTGACCCAGCCCATTCCTATAAACTAAATGTAAAATGAGACAAGAATAGAACTGAATACTAGGCCACATTATGATTGTGGTCCCCAAGAAGTCTTCTTTCTTCTTTTTTTTTTTTTTTTTTTTGCCTGCACAGAAACTTTTCTCCATTAAACAATACTAAAAATTACATTTATAATTGCATTAGTATAGAAATATATATGTATATAAGTATATGTGTATATATATGTGTATACATGTATACATGTATATATGTATATAGTCCAGCTGGATTATTATTACTAATTATTATGTTATTTTTTTTTCTGATTTTAGAAGAAATAAAATTAAAACATTTTGTGGACCCTTAAATATATTGTAGACCTTAGGCACTATGCCTACTGCACCTAATGGAGATGTCAGTCTTTATGAACACAACAGATACTTATACTCTTTTTTTCATGTGATCTTCAAAATATCCCTGTGATGCAGATATTTCTATCCCTGTGTTCCATGGTAAGCAAACTGAGGATAAGCAAGCCTAATTAAATTGTTTGCAAACACACTGATAATTGTGAGTCAAGAGTTAAATCTATCCATGTTGGACTTTGATACCCTCTGAGTTTCACATTACCAAGTCCAATTTTTTTCTTGGTAGTAAATATTTAAAATATTTCATTATCATCTTTACTGTCTACTGTCTTTTCTGCCTGTGTTCTTTTCATATTTCACCCTTCACTCCTTAACTATAAATAGTTTCATCATCATGGAAGTAAATATTGAGTACACATTACAATCTATACCAACTTATTTACTCTTTAAAATAAAATCTATCAGGTAGGTGTTATTATATGTCTTCAAGAGATGGAGAAACTAAGGCCCAGAGAAACAGAATAATTCGCCCGAGTTGACTCTGATAAGAAGTGGTAGACTCTTAAAGTGACATATAAAGGAAGCCTGTAGATATTATGAATAATCCTCTGACTATGGCAACACTTAGCAATCTTTTTTTCTCTCAGGTATTATGTCACATTACAGTCTATATACCATATGTATTAACATTTTGTCATATGCTTTTTATTTTTATTGATGAATGTTAGTCCTGTCTCCTCAAAAAGACTAAGATTTTAAACACAGGTTGGTCTATGGCCATAGCACTAGTAGACACACTAAAAAACACACATCATATATTTCCATGTATTACACTGAATGTCTGTTGAAAATATGTTACTCTAGCTGGAGCATTAGTGGAGAATTAAGAAAAGAAAAAAACCACTGTAAAAGTCACTGCAAAAGAAGCATCACAAACTGAAATCCAACATTTTTTTATTTCACCTTTTAAAATATTGCACCATTTTTAGGTGTTTCAACTCACTTTCATGGTCTTACATATTCATGAATCCATGATCTTTTCTTGTGTTCTGAGATCTGAAAGAAGAGACTTTTAAATTTGAAAAAGGGCTTATATTTGAGTATACTTCAGTTTTAACTGAGTGCATGTCTTCTTTTAAGAGAACAATTCTGCCTTTTCCCCTTCATAATCAATGTCTCAAGCAGGAAAACTTAAAAGAGAAAATATACTTATTTAATGTCAGCATATAATTTAAAAAAGGTGTGAATACCACCAACCACTATCTCCTTCATCATCAACATTTTACTCATGTACCCGTGGACTGATGGATTTAATTCGTGAAGCATAGAAATGTCTTTACTCCCTCAGTGTGCCCAGGAATAAATTTTGTGGGCAATATTTTTGATAGAAAATAGGACAATCGATCCCAGGTTCTTTTACCATCAAACTGTGCCATTATTTTTACTCGTGAGAAACAGTTATGTTTGTAGCAGTCCATGGTATGACAATTTTTCTAAACAGCTTATCGAATTTACTTTCATCATATGTTATATACCAAATATCTTTGATATTGTCACTTTCTCTAATCCTGTAGTAGTCTTCATGAGAAAAATTGCATTATACTTGGTGTTTAAAACAGCAGTGCTTTCTAATGAATTTGTATCTTTTTGAAGGGGACAAATGAGAGAATTCAAGAGTTTTATTTCCAGTTTTTCTACTGAATCAATTACTTAAGGTTTTAATCTATATAGCAAGACTATTGCCATCATTTGCCATCAATCAAATAATTTATGTTCTTTAGAAGAACTACATATAATAGAGTTTAATAGTGTTGAATCAAATTTGAATTTTGTATAGACAAAGAAAGTTAATTAAATTCACTGGTTAGTTTTTATAAAATTGGCATAATGACGCTGCCTACCTTTTGACAATGTCAGAGAATTAAATGATGTTTGTAAAGAGCAAAGTCCTCAATAACTGGTAACTATTATTATTTGAAAATGATTCTGAGTTAATTTTTATGAAATCTGCTAAAAACAATGTATTTTTATTCGTTATCACATTTTCTCAAGGGATTGAAATATTTTGGGTTGCTTTTTTGAAAATGTCTCACGATGTAATTATCCTGAAAACTTTAGACTGTCGTCACCATAACAGACAAGAAGTTGAAAAATAATTATTCTCCCAATGTGTAAAAGTGGATAAAAAATGAACTGCATAAGCAAATACCAGATAGAACCTACCTGCATTTTTGGTTTACCTCCAGCAGAGGTAAAATCCTGAAGATTACACTTAAGCATCATCTTTTTTTAACAAAAAAGAGATATGTGAACTATTTTGAGTTTCTTAAGTTATTTTAGAGCATAGCATTTTCTTAAAAAGATATCTATCATTCAATATTGTATCAACAACATTTGTTGTTGTTAACACTTTTTTGAAAGTGTTACAAGAAATTGTAACTATTTGGGGTAGAATGATAGGGTCGGGTAGAAAATTAACTGTGGGACTTTAAGGCAAGGTCTGGTGTTTACTAGCTGTGACCTTGGGCAATTTACATAACCACTCTCAGTCTCATTTTTCTTGTTTTAAAAATGGAAGTTTGTTGTAAGAATTAGAGATAATGTATGCAAAGTACTTAGCACTTATCCATACATATGATATAGGCTCCATAAATGATAAGTGGCATTGTTTTGGTTTTTACTATTGTTATTCAGCCATTAACCTCTCAGAATGTCAAAATCCAAGATATCAAAGGCATTTCCAGAACTAAGAACATGCTGTCTTTTTATTTCCTTCCTTATTGCCTAAAGTCATTAAACTCTTGATTAAACATTGGTGCCTTCTTTGATACACATGAAGTTAATCAATAGAGTAAATCTCATCAATATTACAGAGGCCTAGACACAAATATCTTGACTGTTCAAGTTATATTATCAAAGGAGTTTTCTCATTGCTAAAACCATTACAGAACTAAAAAATGTTTATGCATAATCTAAGAATGAAATCCAAATTTTTTCAGACAATTAAAACAATCATAAACAAATTTTTTAGGATGGTAAATTCTTTAGGATGGTACATATACAGTACAAATATAAATGTCATATTTCTATTACTTTTTTATTAATGTTTTTAGACCAGCAATAATAATTCTGGAGAGCTTTTAGAAGATAAAAAAATCATTTTCTATCCTAAATTTTTGAGAGCTATCATAGACGAGGTTATAAAATCTAATTTGAGAATCACCAAATATTGAGCAAGAAATTTCCAGTTCTTCTGATTTGTTTTACTGTTTTATTGAAACACATTTATAATGAAAATGTACAGTTTTAATAACATCCCTTCTATAGTTTTCATTAATTTCATTGTAGTCTTTGCACTGTATGACATAAGTGATCAAACAAATTTTATCAGTTTTTTGGTACTGAGAAATAAAAATATGTTTCAGAGTCCAATAGATCATTGCACAAATATAATTTTTTTCACTTACTAATCATTGCAGTACTTAACTAATTTGTGCCTCATTCTCTTTAACTTTGAAATGAAGATAAAAGTACTTGCCTCACATTATTGAAATTAATAGTAAAGGAAATAGTGCATAAAATGAACATTCAGAGTTTTAAAAAGCTTAACTCCCTGTTGCTTCTTTCTGAGTGGAATGAGCATACTTCCTCCTTTGCCTGAGATCATCTTGGTTTATTCTTATTGTCATAGCATGATTACTAATAACTCCTCCTTTTGGTTTGGTCTTAAAACCAAACCAAAGCAAACAAAATCCAAAAGGCTCATGTTTAATCTATATTGGTTAGTCTAAGTATTTTTCTGCTTAAAAGTAAGAGGAAGGACAAGATGAGGTAAAAAGGCCACTTTCAGCTTAAAACTTCCAAGATTCTAAGCTGATTAGGAGTCTTTCAATTTAAAAAGCAAAACTCTAATAGATTAAGATTGAGTTGTTTTGCAGGAATGTGCAAAATAATGTTTAGCACCTGCTTTACAGTGATAATTGGCCACAGCAAGCATTATGCAACTTTATAAATTATTATTTTAATTAACATGAAATACACAAAATATTTTTCCCCAAAAGACTGTAGAGCATTTTGAAAAGTGAGCACACTGACTGATTAATATTGATTACCTTTAGAGTATAAGATTGAAAATGGCTAGAAGCTGAGGTGTAGGGATAAAATATCAACTTCTTTATATGCTCATAGATTATTTAACTTGCAAAAGAGACATGTACATTTGAAATCAAAATAATGAGATATGGTAAAGAAATTAAATTAAAATCTAGGCATAGATCATCATCATGTCTGTGAGTATATGAAATACGTACATAAAATATTTGGTATGTGAATATGTCAGTGGTCTACATTTTATGAATGAAATTTTCTGAAAATTGTAATATTTTTATAGGAAATACAATTTTAGAAGTAAAACTGTGGTCAAATACCATTAAAATGTAAATCTCAAGATATGTATCCATGTAAAACATAGACTATGACAATTTACATGCTTTACACTAAAAGTATGACTACCATAATACAGCCTGACTAAATCACATTTTTGGATGAAATATAACTTGTGAATATTTAGCATGCACTCCAATTAGTCTAAAAGTTTGGTAAAGAAAATATAAAATGGTTCAAAGACTTCGAATTGTTCAGTATAAGTATATGGAAGCAATATATTTCCTACAATGAAATTTAAAAATCAGAATCTAATGAGATTAGATAACTTGGTCAGAAATATAAAGACATAATAAATAAGGGTAATTGTTAAATATAACAATTTTGACATTTCTTTTTTGTTGTGGCTCTTGCTTCTATTTAAGTAAATTATTTAATAATCTTAAGGGAGTATTCATTTTTTTCTTTGAAATGAGAAGAGTATTGATTTAGGTAAAATGTCAACAATTTGATTTATTATTTAAAATTGAAATTTTATAATTCTGTTTGTCATCGGTGAAATATGATTGGTTTGTAGGTTGCTACATGTGATGCTCTCCCATTGCCATTGTCATTATTAGTGCTATGATAAGTTCAGCTAAAAGAAAAATCACATTGTTTCCTTTGACCTTCATTAATATAAATATCACATGTACATCCATATACATGTATATGTTGGCATACATATGTATGTATGTGTGTATATATGAATGTATAATCAATTTGTGATTTTAAAACATCTTTATAACAATGACATACTACATTTTAACTATGAAAGCAAGGAAGGATAAAAAATACAAGAGACACCAAAGCACAGAGTACTTAATGTTTTAAATGTTATAGATTTATCAGTCCTCCTCCTAGAAAGCAAGACGTATACCATTAAAAGTTGATATTTCACATGCAAATAGACGTCTGCACCCATCTGAATTCTGGTTTATAAAACATTTGTGATAAAAGACCCAGATACTGTAGTATAAGCTCCCATCCCACCTATCATTTATGATAGAAGAATAAACCTTTTCTCATTAAATCTAAACAGTTTGATCTTGCCTAATTGTAAACCTCCCCTCATGAACCATTTAGCTGTTTGAGACAAAAAGGCACCATCACATTGATTCTAGTCCCTCCACACAAATAATGAATGAGACTTGGGCATTTATTTCCAATTCCCGTCTCCTGAAAACCAACCCAATCTATATGGCAATTTGTTAGGGCAGTAGAGAGTGTAGCCATACCCATTCCTTGTTTATATGAATTAAAAATTTGGGTTCATATAGTGTCATTTCAATCAAAGTAGAGCCAAGTGTTTGGAAAAAAGGACGGCTGCCTTCATTTCAAAATATGTACCCCCTTTTCCACTCAGTGAATAATGTTTGGAAAATCTTCCCTTTCAATTCTATCTGCAATTGAAATAAATTCTATTCTAGCATCTGTAATTAATAAGATGCTTTAAATTATATTATTCTTCTTAAAAAGCTCAAGGTTTCTGTTTAATTAAAATATTTTAAAATTTTAATATGATAATGACTTTTGAAATGTATGAAATATGACTTTTGGGAAATCAGTGAAGCTTCTCCAGATAGATGAGGTTTTGCTTTTTCCTATTCTTGAAGAAAAAAGTAGTAGAGTCCAGCAGCAGCTAAATTGTTTTATTAAAAAAAAAAAATCTACAAAAGCAAGAAACTCAAAGGGAGATAATTTTAGAAGTGACCATATAAATATGAGTCTACAGTGTGACATGCAGTTGAAAAACCTTCTTATCTTACAAATCCACTACTGGTGCCACTATGTCATTCCAGCTACTATCATGACCTGAAAGCCTGGCTACCACCAGCACATCCTTCACAGCTTCTACAAAGACATATCCTTGGGATAAAAGCCTCCTCTCCATTCTATATCATTTCTACACTCTAGAACTCCTTGCACCTTACTCTCTTTTCTATCACTAGAAGTAGCAATGAGTAGAAAAGCAAACCCCCCTTTCCTATGTCTGCATCTAGATCATATCCCCCAAAGTTCAACAATGATTCCTGATTGAATTGGTTAGTCAAATTGTGCTGTGGTCCTAAAGTAACATATGCCACCCCTAAATTTCATTTTTCATTTTATCTAAAGTACATAAGCAAGTCATGCAACAAAGAATAACAAAGGCAGATATTTGAACACATGTAAAAAACTTAAGAAACCTACCCACATTAAACCCAAAGTAAGTTAGCACCAATTGTAGACTTTTCTCCACTGCACATCTATGATATTTACAAAATAGAGCTTTTTTCAAACAAGTTACCAGCAATCAAAAGATCTTTTCTTCTATTATCAATGAACTATTTTTTTCTACTATTAATTACTTTTTTGGAATAGGAAATATAGTTGCTATAAGCTAAATCTTGGTAGATAGCCTCTGCCTCAAGTCTGAGAGTCTACTTTATCTCACAGAGGCCTTTCTAGCATCCAACTAAAACTGCCACACAAGAGCCAGTTAGCCATTTTGATTGAAAACTCTGACCTCTGAGGAATATTGGCAGCGTTACTTTTAAAATCATGGCTTCAAAGAACACAGCAGAGCTTCATATTCTTTCTTAATCAGCTCTGCCCAAAACACAATGCAAGTCACATATATAATTTAAATTTTCTAGTAGCTACTTGTAAAAAAGTAAAAAGCATGTAAATTTAATAATGTATTTAATGCAATGTATCCAATATATTTTTATTTTGACTTATAAGCAGTATTCTAAAATATTAATGAGATATTTTATATCTGTTTTTCATACTAAGTCTTCAAAGCCTTCTGTGTATTTTACACTTTCAACACATCTCAATTTGAGAGAAACAGTTCAAGTGCTCTGTAGCCACAAGTGCAGCTCTCAGTCATCTAACACTGTTATGCTGAATTTAAAAACAAATATTTGATGAGTGAAAGATAGTGCTTCCCAGTGAGATTTTGATGTAATCTTTTTGTGGGGATATTTTGTTCTAGATGT
>NW_011888917.1:1879910-1883068 GCF_000151845.1 Pteropus vampyrus
AAAGAAAGGATTTGAACATATGGGAGAAAGATCTGTAGAACAACTAGCATAAGGGCACCTTGGATGAGCCATATGCATCATTTTATTGCTGGATCATTTTGTATTGTTTCTACTTTTGATTATCTTAACAACTTTTTAAAAATTCTGGCTTAATTTATTTGTGTATCTTAAATCTAAAATAATTTAAAGTCATAATAGCATCTTTAAATATATAATTTTATAATAACGACTACTGGTGAACCATTTATGGCATTTCTGCAAAGTATTTTAGTTACAAATATATGAATATAAATAGCCAAGACTATGACAAATGAGGACTATTATTTTACATTTCAAGTGGATGTCAGTTTCCTTCTTGGCTATATAATTCACTGGCAGAATTTATTAAAATTCTAGAGCTCTAGTTCTAATATTTTTTCCTCTTAAAAATCCTAAAAGATGCCCGAAGTTAAAACTATAGTATAGAAGATATTTTGAAGTCCTTCATAGTTCTCATATTGAAAGTCTAGTCTCTCATTCTTCTTAATTCAATAGATATTTTTTGAGTATGTTACTCATAGGCAAATCACTGTGTCACCTATTAAAGACATGATAATAAACAAGATATAGACATTATAGTTCAGGGGGACAGACAGTAGAAAAGTAAACATGATCATAAATTATGATAAATACTATGATGGATTTAAACAAGGTAATTTTATTCCAAACTATCTCTGGAAGGAGAAATGAAGTGAGAGTCCTAATTTAAATATGATGGACAAAAAATTGCAGAAATAATATTTAAACTAAGATCAAAAGAACTAGAATAAGAGCATATAGAAAGACTCAACTTCTTGTGATTTTGTTAAAGTAACATTTGTTAAGTAGCTCTCTGGGGTGTCAGATGGTGAGCCAAGTTTCAACAAAAGATCACAAAGAAGGATGAAATAGAGAAATTTATTACTCACAGGTCCTGGAGAAGGTACAAAGCATGCCTCCAGGGGCCACCCAGGGAGGTCAAGTCAGTGTTGCAGCAGAGAGAGAGCAAGCTCAGCGGGACCTGGGGAACATGCATTTACTGAGGTCCTTGGGTGGAGTGCTTTGTGCTTCCTGGGGTAAGGCAAGATTGGTCAGTTCAAACCAAAAGAAGCAGGTTTTTTGTATGCTTAAATGAAGCCTATGGCGTTTTAGAGGGAAATAGCACATAGGGCTGATCACTAGGAATAGCTGTGTGATAGGTAACAACAAGGAGCTGTAGATCTGTTCTTGAATGGTGACAGAGCCAACATAATTTTACCTGCAAGGGTTAGGCTGCTATCTTGGAGTTTCGTATGGATATACTTGATCTATCAAATCTGGCTCATTTGGGTGTAGTATGAACCAGTGTTGTGATGTACGGTGGAGAGGAGTTTATGAATAAGACGTGGAGAGAAATGGAGGTGGCAATTTGGGGTATGGAAGAGGTACAGGCAGTGGTTGTGAGAATGAGAGGGTCTCTTGTCATGCATCATGTGAAAAGCAAAAGCTGTAATCATAATCTGTTACACTGAGCCTGACCATAGCAGCAAGAGGTCCCTAACCTTGGAATCTAAGCAGGTCAAACTGAGGTGCTGCAAAGAAGTACCTCATTGTGGCCAATGTGATTTAGAATAAATGGTTTGTCTTGTCAAAAAGGTGAAATGATATCTAGTGTTGCCAGGCAGTTGGCAGGGGACTTACTCAAGGTTTTGTAGGTGTTTTTTTGTGTGTTTTGTTTTGTTTGTTGTATTTTGTTTTTCTGTTTTTCTGTTTTTTTTTTTGTTTTTTTTTGTGTATATATATATATATATAGAGAGAGAGAGAGAGAGAGAGAGAGCGAGAGAGGGCACGAGTGGGGCAAGGGTCCCAGGGCAAGCAGTAAGCTGTTTTTGAAAGACAGTCAGTGTTCTATTAGGTCTTCAAGGTCCATCAGCTGGAGCTTTTTTGCAACTCACCCTCCAGTTTGACAACGACTATGGTCATTCATTTCCCTCCTAGTGCAGAGGTTGAGAAAGGCAGAATCCTATTATTCAGCAAGTTTGGGGCATATTGTTTTCCTTAGCATTCTCTTCGTTGATAGCTTCACCTCTGAGGTGCAGTCATCTCCATCGGCATGCTCTGGAGCTGGGGAAACCTAGTCTGATGTGTTGCTGTACTTAGTGGCAACAAAAGCCAGTCAGGGAGAGGATGGTCATCCCAAGTGAAGATCCATGAAAGGTAGGAGTGTCTGGCTGGTGTTAAATTCTGAGGCGGTACATAGATACTTGGCTCAGGATGGAACTACAAGTATGGACTCTACTGCTAACTGAGTAGATCTCAGTGAGTTCCATTCATATCATCAGAAGTACACCTTGCAAAAGGAGTGCATGAGATCTGTGACCAAGCTTTGTGGAACTCTATCCATAATTCATAGACCTTCCAGGCACATTGATGACTTACCTGAAGGGACATTTTGTGGATAGCAGCTTTACAATCCAGAGGTCATTCCATTAAGACTATAGTAAGGTCATCAGAGCACAAACCTGACAGCTGGATGGATCTGATTTGGTTACATTCGGAAGGCCATGAAGTCTGTAATATAATTTGAGGTGTGGTATTAGGAAAGAGCAACTAATTTAATTGTGGCTTCTATTGGCATCATTAAGTATAGAGAGGCGTGAGCCCTGGATCAGAATCTATACCCAGCGTCACCCTGGCTGAAGCCCTTCTAACAAGACCTGCCATTACCTGATGCCCAGCCATCCTGTGGTACAGTTGTTCACTTGGCTGATTTTGTTCCAGCACATTCCCTGGGACACGGTTAGCCCTGAGAGGTCTTCTAGCAACCCTATACAGGCTGCATACAATAAGAGCAATAGCCACAACAAAGAAGACCGTTTGCCTTTAAATAGCCTTTGAGATCTCTTTACCGATAAACAATCTACAACTCCCTCCTCTCTTTTGATATATCTCATGTGTTTGTTTTTCTACATTCTTTGATTTCTTTATATACTCTGATTTTATTAATTCTCCTCTCTAGGCTACTTGATTTGAGAGTCATTGATTTTTTCTACATTAATTTAAAACTCATATTTTGGGAATAAAGAATACAACTAACTTCTCTACATATACAGTATCTTACAATTTTATCTGAAGATTTTAGAATTCTCCCTCTTATCACA
>NW_011888917.1:1883118-1885413 GCF_000151845.1 Pteropus vampyrus
AGAATGGATGAAATATTGAATAAGTTGTCTTTCTTGTTTATGGCCATACTACCCTGAACAAACCCGATCCCATCTCATCTCGGAAGCTAAGCAGAGTCGGGCCTGTTTAGTACTTGGATGGGAGACCACCTAGGAGGACCAGGTGTGGTAGGCATAAAAAAATAAATAAATAAATAAAAGATTGTAAACTGACAAGGTCCTTGCAATCTGTGAGGTCAACAGAGGGTTGCCTTGCCTAAAAAAATAAAAATATGAATAAACAAATAAATAATCTCTCAATAAGGGAGACTCCTACTTCTTACCGTATCCATTTCTTAAGGTAAAATAGACAGGGCTTAGTCATTTGTTTGAAAAATAAGCATGAAACGCAGGTTTCTGTTTTGAATACTTAATTAAGTTAAAATAACATATCAGTTATTACCTGTGCTTCAGTTAAATTATATATAAACTTTCTAATAAATTCCAAATTTACCCTTATCTACATTTCAATTACACTACAGATGAATGTTAGTGAATAAGTGTGAGATATGATCAATATTAATAATTTTATTTGGAACACTGACCTGGGAAGCAGAGAAGCTACATTTTGAGTCAGTGTATAATCTTTACCTGTGGTGTGGAATTTAATATTATCGGGAAGTCTTTGGAAAAAGAGTATGATTTGTCATCACTGTGGCTGATTTTTATTGCTATGGTTATGGTCTCATGGGGGAACTGAGAGAAAGTTGCCAAAATCCAGTGTTTTGCTACACCCAGCTGCCTAACTAATGCCATTCTGCCATTGATTCTCATAGAAGGAAATTCCATCTGAGATGTAGCAACATTGTTACTGGTAAGAAATTATAGTTTCTAAGGGCTTTCATCAATTGAAATCTCATATAACCAAATGTCGCGACCGTTTTTTAGGACCAGAACCCTACGCCCTGGGGTTTCAATGTAGAGGAGGGCAAAGATGTGGTGGGGTTGGGGGTACTTATTCTTAGGAGTCAGGACTTTGGAAGTGTGCTCTAAACTCTCCTGTAGAGAGTGAGAAGCTACTTTGTCTTTCACATGGTTAGGATCCAGTGTGTATTGTATATAGACACTTTATATTGTTCTTACATCTTACTGATAAGCATTATATTCTTTTGCTTGACTAATAATAGTCTCACCTGACTAATAGTCTCACCTGCCATATTCTTTTTTGGCTCTTATCCATATGAAATCTCATATTGCTTATGCTCAGAAAGGTTTATTGTATGCTCAAGCAAATTTTTTGTACATTTTTCGTATCTTTAAAAAAAGTATTTCCTGATTGTTTCATTGTGAAATTTGAAGGTTCTAAGAGTTACACTTTTGTAAGTTATTTAGCTTTCGTTTTACTTGAAAATGGACGTGTCCTCCAATACTAAAAAATGTTTTAGCTGACATCCTAAGGATCGCATGGTAAAATTCTGCAGTTTGTTAAACTATATACCTATATCTTAAGATCAAAATCATACAAAGCATAAGACAAACTACAGATGAAATAAATGGAAAAAAACCAAAACCTAACCAATTGGGAAAAAAAGATCCATCTGTCACCAATAATGTTAATAAACATAAGGGAAAACACAATTTAAAATAACCAAAATGCCATCATCTCACAAGAAACTTCAATTTAATCTGTACTTTATGTCCCTGCCCTAAACTATGTAAAATAAGTAAGTGATGTTTGATGCACAAATGGTCTAGACACCTGCAGTAGGCATGCTTAATTAACATCCCATAAGGCAAACCCAAGGAAGTCAGAAGTGTAGGTCACTTTTTGCTGTACCTTTAAGATTTCTATAAGGAAGAACATGTGAAACACGGCAATAATGCTCATGGTGAAAAGTACTGCTTGCTAAAAGTTTGTTTTCTGCAAATGGGTTTTATACATAGCTGGTTAATATGATTCCCAGGATGGGAATCAACTAACAGATGGAATTTGATAGACTCTCCAAAGTTAAGATGATTAGATTTAAGAGCTGAAAAAAAGTGGAAACAACATGGACACTTTCATGAATTCAAATAATAAAACATACTAATAAATATGCTTCTTGCTGGTTTAGACTTCAGACAACTCATGCAAAAGATTTAATTTTAAACACTGAGAAATAAGGATCTAAAAATTAGGCAAAATTTAATAACTGTTTCTGTATTCAACAGCTTAATATTGAAGGATAGTAAATATAAAAATATAGATAAAAATAAAAAGATGAAACAATCATTGACTATTTCTCCTTTTACTGTATTTTCTTATGATTGTAAATTTTCAATCTTCTCTCATAAATT
>NW_011888917.1:1889623-1900835 GCF_000151845.1 Pteropus vampyrus
GAACAAAAAAAGTTAAGTAACTTGCTCAAAGTCACACCAGTGATAAATTTTGGGGTCAGAATTTGAACACCTGAAGTTTTACTCTAAACCTTGAAATCTTTACCAACATATATTATTTTCAAAAGAAAGGAGAAAGGAAAAAGGGAGAAAAAACAATGTAATGAGTAGTGATAAACAAAGCATCATGATATATCACACAACTACCATAACACAGACATGATAAATTTGGAAAATTGTGTCCGAATGGCATTTAAATCACGAAGTACAATAGTCTGTGTAAAGTCGATGAACTATCTTCTGGGATATGCAAGTAACCTATTCAAACAAGGACTGTAGTAGAGTCAGAAATGGTGGAGTAGTAGGTGCAGTAGGAGGGAGCAAGGGAAGGGAAAAGAGAAAGTAAAGCAATAGGTATTTATTTACTCTATTACTTTTTCTAGCTTAAGGAAAGAAATGAGATAAGGGGATATATAAAATGGAGTCATTTTAACCAAGCTGCTAAAATTATTAACCTTATGAAGGCTGAGACATGAGGAAAGACTGCATTCTTGTTCTGACTAGCCTGAGAACTTAAACTTCTTGAACTTTTTAATCAATGCATGGATATACATTTGGACATAGGCCAGACCTCCAGATAACCCTTTAATTTAAGCTTATTTATTCTGTTTGAACTTTATGGAAAATTATTTCACAGTAGCTTCTCATTTTTATAATATTTTGTATAGTAGAGTCAGAAAGAAATTTTGTTTCTTTCTACAACTAATGCCATGCTCTTTTACCTTTTTATAATAAAAAATCTAAAAACTCCAGGATTCACTTCCTTTTTTCTTTTAGAAAATTTCATGTTCCTGATTCAGTTATTGAAATCGTCATTTATGCTTTCAGGATCCACCCACCAATAAACACAGCTGGGTAATGATGGTATTGATCTTGATAAGACTTTTGGAGAGCATGGAGAAAGTAAACTCCAGATTTTTGAAGTAATACTAGTGAGATTAAGTCACACATCTGTCATTTAACCTTCTCTTTGGAAGTGTTATTAATGTTCTACACTGTTGATATTGTTAAATTTGCATAATATAGTACATAAAAATAAACATGAATTTATAGGAACTTATAATTACCTGTCATTATATCTATGTGTACAATTTTTATTCACTGCATATGTGTTATATATTCTGTATTTTAAGTTTCACAAAATAATAATGAGACATTTCTTACATGAATTGCAGTAGAAGATAGAATTATTTCATTTGCCCACCTATATATATCAAAATCATTCAGTATAACTGGTAAATAGAAAAAGGGTTGCATAGAATGTCAATTCTAAACTAACTAATTCTACTAGTGCCAGTTGTTACCATATTTATGAAGTGAAGCTTTTGAGGATAACAAAACACACATTTAATACTCTTAAGTTTTAGCATTGCCCATTAAAACTCTTACTAACAAATGGAGGAAAGAGATAAAAAATGCAATAATAGTTATATATTTCTTTCGCAAATGGAATAAATGTGTTTCATAGGGATCCCTTCTTCAAATTCCTCACTTACGTGATGATTATACAGATTCTATTTAAACAATAAAATTTTTGTTCTATATGCATTTAACAACCAATAACTAGCATGCACAGTATGTATATATGACGTTATTTATACCTGTTTCATTCATTTTTAGCCCTACATCGAGCACTGGAACTAACATAGTAGGCATTAAATAAATGTTTGTGGAATATTGAATTTCACAACACATATGACATAAAATACTAAAATTATACTTTAATTATAAAATACTAAAATAGACACAGTTAAGGATAAACTTTATAACTTTACAGATTAGAATTTTGGAAATATATTGCATTTGTTTGGTTTGGGTGCATAAAAATTTTATTTGCCCATTTAAAACATCTTGTAATCCTAAAAAGTTTATCTTGAGCTTTCTTAGTGAACTAATAGGAATATTTGAATTTCAGATTAGCAATGGGGAATTCAGCAGAATTTTACTAGACTTTAATTATGAAGTTTTATTCAAGATATAATAACTCGATCTTTGTATGTCACTGTAGTACCCTGAGAATCATCAAAACTATAGCTATTTTATTACAAAATACTGCAGTGCTGGAGCTAGCTCATACTGGATTGTATGAGTGAGTTTGTATCATCTCTTCCCAATTGTATGTTCAATGACCTCATGTTGGTAGCTTGAAAATGGCCACATTAGAACCATTTTCTCATGGAAATGGACAAGTGCTACAAAGCAGGGTTTTTTGTTTTTGTTTTTTCTTGGCAAGCAAGGTGTCAAACATTCGTTAGCTTGCCATTGGAAATATATAATAATTCAAAGATGCTCAATTTGGGATATGTTCTTAAAATGGGTATTTTAATGTTTTAATTGTACATAATAAACATTGCCATACATATTCGTTATTTCTGTAAGAATTTGTTGTATACTGCTTTAAAAATATAGATAATAAATACATAAAAAGTGAGTATAACTAAAATTTTAAGGAAAGGGGACTCCATAGAATTAAGACATAGGGAAATGGAATACTAAAAAGACCGATGAGTCTCATGTAGAATAATGCATTGAAAATGGAGCAGTAATAGAAGACTAAGGTGGCACTCGCAGTCATTTTGAACTTTCTTTTATCTTTAATTTTTATTTTATTGTTTTATTTCATTGGTTAATAAAACCATATGACATTGGTTAACAAAATCAAATAGGTTTCCAGTGTACAATTCAATAATACATCATTTGCATATTTCATTGTGTGTTCACCACCCAAAGTTAAATTTCATTCTATCACCAAATATTTGATCCCATTTAACTCTATTTTTCAAAAGCCCCTGAAGCCTTTATATCAAAAAATGCTTAAAAGAAATGCTTAAAATAAGTTTTAAAATCTTTCCTTTATGTTCAGGTTTCAGATTAATTCAGATAAATCATTTTTTAGTTTATATTAGTCTTACTTGTTAAGATGTATTCATATTTACTTAAGCTATTTGAAAAGAAAAATAAATATATACATTTAATATCCCTGAACTTAATTTAGATATTAAATAGGGGTTTTTTTTCCATGTTGATAATTAGTAATAGTTGTCTCTGATAATAAGAGTCCCTTAGATTCTAATAAGTCAACCTGGTGTCTACAGAATACTTTTTTAAAATATCTTAACGAATAGCTCCCTGGTATAGATTTATCTTCATTTAAAAAATGAATGGGGGTAGAATTTAAAAAATTTATTTTATAATCTTTAATATTTCTAGGTCATGTTTCATCTTGCTTTGCATGACCCACTTTTATAAGCATTGTCTGGAATAGAAATAATTTTAATCACTTTTATAACTTATTGTAATCATTTAGAAATCTAAAGAATCCTGCTTTACTTTTAATATTTACTTATTAACACAAATGTGATAGTCTTTGAATATGCAAATCAGTATAATGATTATAAACTGCACTTGAACATGTAACTGTGTGAGATAAATGCTTATAAGGATGTTTGAGTAGTTCACACCAGCAAGCATGTCCTACAAAGTATTATTTAACTTTACAAGGCAATGCACTAAAGAAGATTTGAAAGTCTTATTTTGATAGTAATATTAATAACCATTTCATTTGGACAATTATTAAGATATATCAATACTCTATATCTTGTGGATATTGTTTCTAATAGTTATATAGAATAATAAAGTTCAAAGAGGCTTTAGTGATATTTTTTCATGCAAAATTAAAGTTTTCATCAAAAGATGATGTACATATTCAAAACAAGGATTTTTGTGTTTATAATATATTTTAATTTTGAAAAACATGGATGAGGTTGTTTTGGAACTCTTCAAATGTTTGAGCAAATAGAATATAAATTTTTTTGAAGTAGAAATCACTTAATGATCTTCAAGAAATTCCATTTTTTATTGTAAATAGTAAATATTTTTATTTCCTTTTTGAGATATGTGAACTTCATATTACAATTATGCCATACAGCTGATTATTGACTTTAGTTTGTGCTAAGATATATAATATAGCTATCTACAACATATAGGGCAGAATTAAAACATAGTTATGGTGTAACAGTATATGAGGATGGATTTTTCTAAATTTCAGCTGAGTCAAGTAAATGAGAATATAAGGTACAAAAAATAAGTGTAATCTAGAGTCAGATCCCCTAGTTCCACTCCATCCAGAATTACCAATGGGATCTTAAATTCTCTAAATCCTTAGCAAATCAAGGATCAAAATAATAAGTCAGAGAAATGATTTATGAGAAGGGAAGTGATTTAAAAATGATAATTGCTGAAAGAAAAAGAATGTTGTGACATTACCACCCCCACTCCTTTTCCTAGATTAAGCCAAGTTCTTTGTTATTCAATTTTTTATATCTTGCTTTATTTTATCTAAAAATTTACCATGCATATATCTAGGATTAGTTAGGTATACCCACATATTCACAAATATGTGAATTTTTCATTTATTTTTCAACTTATTTTTCATTCTTATATTTTAGATATTCAATCTGAAAGATGTATTTGAACTTAAATTTATTTTAATGAGATATGGTTGGTAATAAAATCTCTATTTTATTCTTATTTTCAAAAGACATTTTTACTGGGTATAGAATTCTTGGTTGAAAATTATCAGCACATTCAAAATACTATTCTGTTACCTAGTTTCCATTTTGGGCGCTATAATGATAGCTATATATTTAAATGCCACATTTTGAGTTGATGTTTTTTTCCACTTTTAGGATCTCTGTTTTTGTTGTTCAGCTTTATTATTATAATGTTGTAGGTGTTATTTTTTGTTCTTGTTGTAGTTATTGTTTTTTAATTCCACTAGGGATTCTTTGGGTTTTCTATGTCTGAGGTATCATGTCAATCAACCACTTGTAAAACTGTTTTTCTATTGTATATTTAAACAGTATCTCTATTCTTTCTACTACCTCCTTCTAGAAATTTGAATACATGTAACTTTTTATTTTATCTTCCACATGTCTTATTCTCTCATAAACTCTTTATCTCTTCTCTCTGGACTGAATTTCTTTTTATACAACTTCTAATTTATTCAGTTGTGTCTATACTGAAATTTAACTCATTTTACTGACTTTCTAAAATCAATTATATATTTTTAGTTCCAAAATATCAATTTGATTATCTTTAAGTGTACTTTATTGATACAGTACTCTAGTTCCTTGCTCATTATTTCAATTTTTTCTTGAAATATAACAATCGATTTGTTCATTTGATTTTTTAATTTTAATATCAAAAGTTTATTTTTTCTATTTCTGCTTGTTTTCATTCATGCCACCTTGCTCCCATAGTTTTCACAAGGCTAGTTTTCCTGGGAAATTTTTTCTGGGGAAATTATTTGAGGCCTTGTTGAAAAATTGCCACTGATCTCATAATTACCAATAAACCCCACCAAACTGAGATTTACTTTTAAATTTTTCTCATGATGTTTTATGTTCAAACAGATAGCATAAAAACTTGAACACAAACTGAAGAATTACACACATTCCAGGTTGCAATTATGAAAGTTTCTTTCATTCGTTTCAATTTTAAATTTTTTATCTTTCTATTTATTGCTAAAATCAAGACATAAATTTCCTTCTTGTAGATTTCTGTGTTTAGTTTTCATTAAACTTTATACTGAGATGTTATCCCTTAGAGTCTAAGCTTTATATGAAATTTTCTAATATACTCCCTATATGTGGTAAGATTTGAGCTTAATCTCCTCTGTACTGCACTTTGTCAAAACAGAAGGTTATCAAGATTTGGAGATACCAAGAAGGCAAATTTTGACTTTGACATTTACTAACCTTACAGATTTTCTGCTTTCATTTTATTTTTTAAATCTCTAGATTTTTTATTTCTTGCCACCTCAGTGATATATTTAAAAAGAAATGTATGAATGTATGTGTGTATACATTTAATATATATTTATATATATACGCACATTTATTATATATTTAAGTATATATTTCCCATCCATCTTTTAAGCTTTTTAAATTGTTTCATACAAGTTAAAAAGTCTGCCATACTGCCAGAAACAAAACTCTAGATGTTTTCATAATATAAATATTTAGGCCTCATGCCGCATCTACTGAATTATAATATCCATGTCTAGGATAATAATTTACACATATTTTTTATATCAAATCTCAAAAATAATTCTGTTGTACACTTTTTGTTAAGAATGACTGCGGTAAGATGCACTCGAGGGTGTGTCTGAATAACAGGTAAAAGAATATAGAGAGAGAAAGAGAGAGAAATTGAAAATATATATCTATATAAAGTAATTATTCAGTTGAATATATATACATACATGTATTACATATACATGTTCTTATGTGTGTATTTATAATATATGTATACATATATTCATGAAGCGTTTTAGCCTTAAGTTTCTAAACCATTGTAAACAAGAAAATGTGAAACCCTTCTGCTTCTACCCTATACACATGCAAAGACTCTAGTTTTAGACAAAGTGGTTATTGGAGCATCTCATAAAATCTTTGATGACTTCTCTGCACAAAGGCTATAGGCCATAAAGGCAGGTCCCTTATATCCTCTCAGTTTCCCAGACCATTATGACCTGCTGTTCCACAGATGACATCCATAGGACAGCTTGAATTCACTACTGCTAGCTTAGAAAATGATAGCTTTTCAAATTTCTCACCAACATATTGAGTTTGGGATAATAAACAATGGAATTATCTTAAATAATTCCCCATAGGTTGATAATCTTCTAAATAATCTTGGTTTATTTAAAACAAATTGAATTGCTGAAAAGTTGTACATATCACCCCAACTCAAAATATAACAACAAAAGTATAATTCTGTAATGGTAAGATATTTTCCCCTGTGGTTGTAGTTCTGTTTTGTTTTTATTGTTTTTGCTTTTAATCTGATGAAGAAAGAATTCACTGTTCCGGAATTCTGGAGAGGAGACAGTTATTGCCAGTGGCAGTATAGAAGTAAAGATAATTTCAGACAACAGCAGGCTTTCTTGCACATTCTTTTCCATTTCATTAATAACATGGCCCATAAAGAGACATACTTTGCAAAGCTGAAAGGGGGGATAGGAATTCTTCAGAAAGAGCAGACATCTGTGCAGATGATTAACATTTTTTTAGTTACACCATCTTCTTTTTCATTGGCTTCTTATTGAAATGTTGATGGAAGATGAGGCAATTATTAGCAACATCACCTACCAGTCACCCAATTTTCTAATCACATCCTATGCTACCATGTGTTTGTGTTTTTTTATCCCTCCACTAAAAAGAGTAAAATTTCTGCATATCTCTGGACTGAATTGAAAATGTTATAGCTAGCTGCCCTACATCTTAAAGGATTCTGTCAGATATCAGACCAATGTAAAGGCTGATCTGTTTTCTTCCCTACTGTTTGTTTCAATTTTAGAACAGTACAAGCATTTAATGAGTATTTATTAAATATTTTTTGGCTAAATGAATAAATGTGGTTCAACCCTTTTATTTTCCAGAATTTTACCACTTCCTAAAACCTCTAGTGTTATTACCCTCACTTAAATGTTCAGGGCTCCTAGCTGGTCTCCATGCTTCTCCCTTTCTTCTCCATCCCCTCTTTCTACCACAGCAGCAGAGTGATCCTTTTAAAACACAAGTCAGCTCATGTTACTCCTCTGATCAAAACCCTTCAATGGCAGCCCAGCCTGTAGAAATAAAAGCTGATGCAGCCTGCCAGCCCCTATCTGGCCTGGAGGCTGAGCACCTTCCTGATCTTTTGTTTTACCACTCAGCTCTTTCTTTAACCTGTTCCAAGTGACTTTGACCTCTCTGCTGTTTCTTGAAGGCAGGTGCATTCTTACCTCAGTGCTTTTAGAGTCATCTTTCCCTTTCCTAGGAGCATTATTCCCCCAAATTCCTGGCTCTGTCATGTTTTCTCATTATTGTTGTTGTTTTTCATTTTCAGGTCTTTGCTTAAATGTTATCTTTTCAGTGAGGCCTCCCAAGACAAACATATTTAAAAGTGTATTCCCGGTCCTGTGCCACCAACTCCATAGCAATTGTCAACAAATAACATTTTTTTAACCGGTTTTAACAATCCCTTTTAACAAAAAGCCCCTGAAGAAAAAAATTTTAACCAACTTTTTCCCTCTGTGACACCATTGACAATAACATTGGCTGGGAGCTCAATAATAGGCTCTCAATAAAGGATTAAAGGAATAAATGAATGAAAAAATAGAGGCCTGGGTGGGTTGAGTGATTTGCCAAAGGCCACATTGATTACTAATGTTAAAACCTCATGAAAGTCTCAGAGGTTGTGAAGCAGGTTGGAAAAAAGACCTAGTTTAACATCTTGAAAGGGGAATCTCTACCCTCACAGATATTTTAAGTCAGTGTGTCACAGGGATATGAGGTGCAATGGGAAGATAAAATGCTCTACTCTACTCTGTTAGCAAGAAGATATATTTTCTTCAGAACACTATTAGAATTTCAACATTAAAGAGTGCAACTGCTTATCAGTACTTTAGGAATTTAAGTCAATTTTAGCTTGATTATCACTCTAAGAGAATCGTAAGGGTAATATTTTTAGAATTTGACTTTGTGGACATAGTATTCTATTTTGTTTCGTTTGGGGAACTATCTTAAAAGTGCCATGTGTAAATATAAAAATATATATAAAACAAAATATCCTCTTCCATATCTTATAATCTTTTCATAAAATGTTTTTAAACTCAAAAATAAGTAAATAAATTAAAACAGGATAATATCTGAAGTAAAGGGTAGTTTTTATTTATTTCTGTGTTATACTATTTTCCAGCTTCATGAGATATAATTGACATTTGACATAGTATATGTTTAAAGTGTATAGTGTGTTTATTTGATAGACATATATTGCAAAATGGTTACCTTCATGTCATTATCTAACACCACCATTATATCACATAATTATCTTTCTTTTCATAATGAGATCATTTAAGATCTATTCTCTTAGCAATGTTCAAGTATATAATGTATTATTAACTGTAATTGCCATGCTCTAAATGTCACCCTCAGAACTTATTAATCCTGTAACTGGAATTTTGTACTATTTGACCAATATCTCCCCATTTTTCCCATCCTCTAGCCCACCACAATATTCTGTTTTTATGAGTTCGGCTTTTTTAGATTTTACATATTAGTGATATCATCCAGTATTTATCTTTCTCTCTCTGACTTATTTCACTTAGCATAATGCCCTCAAGATTTATCCATGTTGTTGCACATGGCAGAATTTCCTTCTTTCTTATGGCTGAATAATATTCTATTGTGTATTATGTGTGTGTATATCTATGTATATAATGTATACACACACACACACACACACACACACACATATATATAATATTTTCTTTATCCATTCATCTATTGACGGACACATAGATTGTTTCTATATGCTGGCCATTGTGAAAAATGCTACAATAAACATGAACATGCAGACATTAGTTTCAGATCCTGTTTTCATTTCCTTTGGACATATATGTACCCAGAAGTGGAATTATTAGATCATATTGTCATTCTAATTTTATTTTATTTTTTTGAGCACTGTCCATACTGTTTTCTGTTGTGGTTGTACCAGTACATTTCCACCAACTGTGCACGAGGGTTTCCACTTCTCCACATCCTCATCAGAACCTGTTAGCTCTTGTATTTTTGATGATAGCCATTCTAGTAGATGTGAGGTGATATCTCATTGTGGTTCCATTTGCATTTCCCTCATGATTAGTGTTGATGAGATCTTTTCATGTATCTCTTGGCTATCTGTATGTCTTCTGTGGAAAAATGTCTATTCAGTGATTCTGCTCATTTGTCAATTTGATTTTTGTTATTGAATTGTATGAATTCCTAATATATTTTGGATATTAGCCTCTTATCAGATTTATGATTTGCAAATATTTTCTTCAACTCTGTAGGTTTCATTTTCATTTTGTTTCTTTGTTTGTTTTGCTGTGCAGAAGTTTTTAGTTTTCTATAGTCCCAATTATTAATTTTGCTTTTGTTGCTTATTCTTGTGGTATCATAATAAAAAATAATTGCCCAGATCAGTGTCAAGGAAAATTTTCTTATGTTTTCTTCTAGTTTTATTATTTTAGTTCTTATATTTAAGTCTTTAATCAATTTCAAGTTCATGTCTATGAGTGGTAAAAGAACAGGTCCAATTTCATTGTTCTGCATGTTGTCATCCAGTTTTTCCAACTATGTTTATTGAAAAAACTATCATTTTCCCATTGAATATTCTTGGCTGTCTTATCAAATATGAGTTGATGTATAGGCAAAGGTTTATTTCTGAGATTTCAATTCTGTTCCATTGGTCTATTGTTTATTTTTATCTAGTACCATATTCTTCTAATTACATAGCTTTGTAATAAAATTGGAAATTAGGAAATGTAATAACTCCAGCTTTATTCTTTCTTGGGATCCTGTTGGCTATTTGGAGTCTTTTGTGATCCATACATATTTTAGGATTTTTTTCTGCTTCTTTGAGAAATGCCATTAGAATTTTGATATAGATTGCATTGAATCTACAGATGGCTGTAGGTAATTTTACTTTCTCAATTCTGATTTGAATGACTTTTACTTATTTATTTTTTCCTGCCTGACGAGGACTTTTAGTACTATGTCAAATAAGAGTGGTGAGAGTGTACACCTTTGTCTTATTCTGATCTAAGAGGAAAACATTTTAACCTTTCACTATTGAATATGATGGTGGCTATGGGTTTGCTATATAAGTCCTTTGTTGCGTTGAGATGTGTTCCTTCTGTACCCAATGTTGAGCATATCATGAAAATATATTGCATTTTGTCGAATGCTTTTTCTGCATCTATTGAGATGATTATATGCTCTTTGCATCTCACTCTATTAATGTGATAGATAACATTTATTAATCTGCATATACAAAACCATCCTTGCATTCCAGAATTCAATCCCCCTTGATCATTGCCTATGGTCCTTATACTGTGCTGTCGAATCTGTTTTGCTAATATTTTGTTGAGAATTTTCACATCTATATTTATCAGATATATCAGTCTATAGTTTTATTTTCTTATAGTTCCTAAAGGGTAGTTCTTTAAATTCAGTTGAATTGACTTACAGAAAAGCTTGCTATATTGCGCTTATTTTTCTTATTCCCTTATGTCCAAACAGTGGTCTGTACACTTGTGTTAAGGAACCACTTCTTACACATTTGAGAT
>NW_011888917.1:1901752-1910875 GCF_000151845.1 Pteropus vampyrus
GCCAAGGACATTTAGCAATGGCTGGAGACCTATTTGATTGTTAGAGAGCTACTGGCATCCACTGTGTAGAGTCAAAGTGCTGCTGATAACCCTGTAATGCACAAAACAGTCCCCTACAATTACAAATTATCTGACCTAAAATAACAGTAGTGCCAAGGTCAAAAAACACTGTTACAGAGTGAATATTCACAAAACACAATATCATAATTATTGAATTCTTCTATAGGTCTCAAATGAAGAATTTCCTTCCCTTTGAATAATGTGATACAACATATAGAAATTACAAAGACATGTCGTACTATTTCTAATCAAATGTTCAAAATCTTAGAGTAGAGAGAAAAGACAAAAGGGTATTCTGCTCTTTATCACCTATAACTTCTATTCCAGTCTTACTTAGAGTCAGAAAGTCTCCAATGAATGGCTAGAAAAGGGCCAAGGATAGTGATTATCTGTTATACCATAATCCCAAAAGTACTGTCATGTCCACCAAAACATCTAAATTCATGATAGATGTTTCTAATCAAATTAATTAATTCAACCAGTTTGTTGAATCTGCTAACTCTGATATGGAATGCTAGGCACAATATCTCAGAACATATTTTTAATCCTTTGAGTCTGAGAGTTAGAAATGGGAGAACATAGAAAGGACTATGGTTTGAAGGATTTGTATTTAATAAGATAGACAAAAACCTTAGAAGAAACTAACAACATAGGTGGACCTAGACGGTATTATGCTAAGTGAAATTAGCCGAAGAAAAACAAATATCATATTATGTCACTTAAATGTGGAATTAAAAAAATACATAAATGAACAAACAAAACAGAAATTTATAGATACAGAGAACAAATTGATGGTCACCAAATGAAGGTGGGGTGGGGGATGTAAGAAAAATGTGAAGGGATTAAGATGTACAATTTGGCAATTACAAAATAGTCACAAGGATGTAAAGTGCACATATGGCATATAATCAATATTATTGTAATAACTATGCTTGGTGTCAGATGGGTACTAAATATTAGGCTGATCACTTTGTAAGTTATATAAATGTCTAATCACTATGTTGTATACCTGAGAATAATATGATGTTATATATCAATTGTAACTGGAAAATAAATTAATTAAAAAATAAAATAAAATAAGCATAGTTACCTTCATATCCAGCTGAGGAATCTATAATTTTAGTCTGCCCTTTGCTATAAGGTCTCTGATTTTTTTCAAAAAGTGTTCAAATCATACTTTTCCTTGATTCTAGTCATAATAAAGATAAAATCAATATGATATTATTTTATCAGTATAATTAGAGAAATTGACAAAATGCACAGTAGACTAAAAAGTTACTATAAATTTAGAAATATTAATCAATCTGGGGACATGTTCCATCTTCTTAGATTATTCTAGTTATCTACTTCTATGTAACAAATACTCTAACACTTAGTAGCTTAAAACAACATCTTTCTCCTGATATGGGCCAGAACCTCAGAAAGGACTCAGCTTGGCACTTCTAATCCATGGATGGTATCTGGGATCAGTTGGGAACTGGGATGGTCTTGAAGATCCAATGTGACTTCATTGACAAATCTGGCATCTTGGTGAGGACAGCCAGAAGGCTAGACTCAGCAAGGCCTCTCCCCTTCTCCATGTCTTCTCAGGGCCTCTCCATGTGGTCTTTATAACACAAACAATAGTCAGACCAGGGCTCAAGAGACCAAAACAGAAGCTGCCAGTCCTCTTAAAAGCTTTGATCTGGCACAGAATTACTTCTGCCACTTTCTATTAGTCAAAGCCATCACAGGCCAGCCAATATTCAAGGGAAAGGAAAATAGACTTTTTCTTACTTTTTACTGTGAGAAATATCTGTCTAATAATTATGATCATCTCTAATTCTCTACAAAATAGTTTGTGTTTAGTCTTTGAAGGAATTTAATACCAATGTACACAGAATGATCCTAACTATAATTTGGAGACAGAGTAGAAGTTAAAGTAGTTGACCCTGTGAGATCTTTTCTATGCCTATTATTTGTTCATTTATGCCATATGATTTGTTCTGGTATAGCTAACTCATGTGACATTTTCACTATATTTTAATAACAGATAAAGTTTTCTTAAGGATTGAAGATTAAAGTATATAAAATGGTCCTGTTCTGAAAATCTATTTAATATTAGGTTTAGTTTTCTCCTATGATACAGAATTTGTAGCATAGTTCCATGAGGAACACATTTTGAGGTCTTATTATTATTTTTCTTTTTTCTTTTTTAAGTTTCCATATGTACTTTATTCACACAAAGAGTTGTCACCCGTGTCAGAGCAAGAGTCTGTGGCCAGGCCACCCTTGCCCAGGCCCTGAGACCACCCAATTGAGAACGCACACCCAGGGTCACCTGGACCTCCACAGGGTTAAGGGTTTATTTTCAAAACCACTTTAAGAAGGATAATTGATCATTAAGAAAAAAAAAATTAATATGTATATATATATGTATACATATATGCACACATATGTATGGGTATGCACATATAAGTACACACACAGATATATGGATATAAATAAACACACACAGCATAGAGTGGCTTAAAAATCTTTGAAGAAACAGTTATACCAACAATATTTTGTCTATTTTTTATATAATTATATTATAGGTTAAAACACTATGGAAACATTGAAGGCATCTCAATAGAGGACTTTCCCAGTATGGCTAGAGATCCATTTTTTTGATCAGTGGTAACATTCTCTGTCATTGCAGCTCTTGATTTACTGCTTCAAATAGGCTTTGAAAAATATAATAGAACATCTTTAATTAAATCCCCCAAACTCACATTCATGGATAAATAATAGTCCATCAGCTATTTTATTCTCTAACACTACCCCAGAGAACTTGAGTCTTAATCACTTCAGCCATTTATACCTTATTTTGGCTTTATTTCAGTCAAGCCATTTAGTGGAGTTTATCTAAATTACTGTATCTTTTCTCTTATCACACATTCAGAGCTATAACGCAGAAACTAATTTCAGGTGCAAAATAGAATATCGCAGAGGCCCAGACATCAGTAGTACAGGCACATTAGAATGAAAACTCACCTGTCACTAACGGATATTTGTCCCTGTAATGAGCTGAGGCAAAAGAAACTGTGGTTATAAAAAAATTAAAAGACACCAATAGCATTGCAGAATCCTAAATCTGAGAGAAAAGACAGATTCCTGTGTTCAAGCTCTGGAAGTGAGCATATTTTGAAATATAGTGCACTACATATTTGGATAATAGGTAAAGAAAACTTTACCTATTATAAAATATATTTCGAAATATAGTGCACTACATATTTGGATAATAGGTAAAGAAAACCCCAAACAGAGGAAAACACCTCTGTTACTGATAAAAACCAAAAACAAAAAACAAAAAAAAAAAAAACAAAAAACCATAATATGTAGATGATTCAGTAGAAGCAATTTTATCACTTACAAAAGTATTTCTCAACGAGACATTCTCAAAAGGTGTAGTGATAGCTTAATAGCACTGTATGTAATGATATATTTTTTTGATACGTGGATATTCAGAGGTAGACTTTTAAAAAAATTTTAACTCTAAATTGTTCTAAAGTGGTTACATTGATTTATATTTTAACATGTTAAAATGTTATATAGCTACCCTTCCACATATGTTACCATGGAAAGAGCATCTTGGTTATTCCTGAAACTAGTGTCTCATTTATAGACAGCAGAGAATGGATCATCTACCTTGTCACCTAGCTTCTCCCTCTAGCATCATTTCTTGCTTTTTTAAGTCCTTTTATTCTGTGTTCCAGCTAAACTCAAATACTTTGTATTCCCTTAATATAGAACATTATTTTCATTTTAGGAAAGTCCGAATATACTTTTTTAATTTTTTTGGTCTGAAAGTTTATTTTCTCCTTTTTTACTTGATTTCTTTCTATTCATCTTTTAAGTTTAAGTTTCGTTTTTCTCTAAGAAGATTTTATTTCCTAATTCATAGCCTCTTATAGTCAACTCTCTGAAAAACGGGTATAACAGACACAGTAATGTGCCACCCAGAACTCTGTTAAGGAAGGACTTGTCACCAGATGTTTAGAGTCCTGTCAGCAGGCAGGCTTCAGCTGACAACATCTTCGATATTATTTGAGCTCCAGAGAGCCACCTCACTCAAGTCCATACTTCCCAAGGTGAGGTGACCCATGTATAATGATTAAGAGGGAAGTATGCAGGCCCAGCCATTTTGATCCAATGAGAACGAGTCTGACAGGATATTTTAGCTACAGAGCTTTCTGTAGGGTTTGCTGAGGCTGATGTCAGGCCTGCAAAATAGCTTGACTTCACTCTCTGCCCAATCCTACTTTCCTTTCTCCCTCTGGAGCACTTATCCCCAGGGTATACCTTAATAAATGTCCTGCACTCTAAACTTTGACTCAGAAACCAACATAATAAAACATATTTATGAACCATTTTACCTTGCTCTTGCCATATTATTGCAATTAAAGCGCAATGTTGTAATTAAACTTTTGTCTCTATTTCCCACAAGATAAGCTTCAAGAAAATCAGTGCATAATAAATTCTCAATAAATATTGAATAAACTTATGGGTAGATTAGTATACAAATGAATCTCTTAAAGACAGATTTTTGAGATAATATTGTTTTAAAGAAGAATAATTTTCTACCACTAATAAGTATATATTGCTGAATCCATCATTCTCTGATGACTTTTAAAAAATCTATCTGAAGTTCTCATATCAATGGCAATTTCTGTCCTGGATCATACACACTATCTAAGAGATAAGTATGAAATATAGACCTTGCTTTTTGCAAATTTTGTTGACTCTCCTGCATATCCTCTTTGAATGTGGGCCATTGGCTGTTTTTCCTTCCCATGTAAATTAATTACCCTTTTTACCTTTCTACTTCCCTATGCAGCATATTACTATATGTAAATAACCCTCAATTATACAGAAGGAAATAAACAAAAATGAAACAAAGCCAAACAAGTGAACAAAACAAAGGAAAAATAAAAATTTTTTGTATGTATATAAACTAGATAAAGATTCCAAGCTGAATATGTATAAGTTAAACTGAAGTTGGTAACATGTTAGGATCTAGAGCGATAACATCACTTCTACTTTTTGTGAGGTTGGACGGATGATTCTGATCTAATATTTACATATAATGATATTCTCATTGAGCTGTATTGAAATGCATAATTCAATTAGATTAAGTTGAAGAGATTGCCAGACTGCATGATAAGATAACCCTTTACTTGTGAGAATTTAGAGGTCTGAGCTTTGACTTAGTGACTTTATTGTGTCATGGTCATAATGGTCAACAGGCTGGGTTCTGGCATTGAACTACCTGGGTTTGAATCCTTTTCTGCCACTTACCAGCTGCATGACTTTGGGCAAAGTAGTCACTCTGATACAGTTTCCTCATCTATAAAGTGGGCTAATAAGTGTACTAACTTTCAAAAGTACAAGGATGATAAAATGAAATTATACAAGGTAGCCATACTTCAGATTAGCATTAATACTCTACACCTTCATAAGGATAGCCTCTGGGTGATGCAAATTAAGTATTGCCAAAGTAGCCCTGTGCAAAAGTTGATATTATCAGACACTGAAGCAAATTATCTGAGTGTATTTAGTTATTCTTGCTTTCTAATGGAATACAAGAGTTCTTAACTTGAGAAGATAAAAGGATTGATTAAACAGTCTCCTGTTGTATTTACTTACATGCTATTATCAAGATCCCTAAAAGTGGTCCTTTTCCAGCAATCTTCTTTCACATCAAAACGAAAGCATAAACTGGTACCAAGGAATTTATCATATTATTCTACTTATGGGTTTTCCTACCTGATAAATTGTTAAGTGAGGGAAAGCAGGCAAGACTTCCAGTCCTCACTGTCTTTTGACTGTATATGTTTGCCTCTAACATCAATATTGCTTCATCAGAGTGTGCTGTTCCTTGATTGAGCTTTCCATTAAGTGGGGTGCCTTAAAATGATTATATTTGTGAAGTGGTACTCACTAGCTTCTTTCCTATGCTTCAAATTTCTACTGATTTGAAAATTCTAATGTTTTTATAAGCCTTATTTAAATTTAGACTAGTCACATTATTTCCCATTCTGGAGCCATATATATGTTAGTGCTGATTTATATTTCTTTATGAGTTCTTTTCTTTGGAGGAAAAAAGAAAATGAGAGGCAGTTTTATAAAATGATTATAGAATGTTTCAAAGAAATATTCTTTTATGTTTTATTTGAGCATAGCATCTTATATATGATGTTAACTTAGTTCTATATTTAATTAAAACAAGACTAATAATTATGGAGCTGACTTTAAATGCTGTCCTATAGTATTCTCATCTTGTATTTGACACATGGCAACATTTATATTAATTTACATTTATGTGTGTATGATATATTTTATTCATAGCATAATATAGAATATTGCAGTTATAGTTTAAAAGGAATTATCACTTATATACATTTATTACCTAATGGCATAAGAATTTTGATGCCAATATTAGTATACACCCTTCTTCTCAAATTGCAATTTAGGAAGACCTATAAAGTTTAACTTTTTAAATTGTAACTTAAAATACCCATTAGTGACAATAGTGGACAGTGAAATACCCTTTTGTTAAAGCCATGCATCACATTTCCAGAAGCTCAGGGGTAGAGATGCTTTGACTAACAAAGTATACCAAAAACTGATGCATAAAATTCATTAATACTTTTATATACACTTGTTTGTGAACTGTCTGCACATATATTAATTATGCTCAGGATAGTAAAGCTCCACAGAGAATATCATGAACATTGCATGGTACGAATTTAGAAAGAAGGGTGAAAAAATTTTATTCTAGTCAATATTCTATAACTAAATGAAATTATTCATTCCTCAGTGGCACAGAATATGTCATCTTCTTGCTGTGTCTCTGTTTCTAGCATGATGTCAGGATAAATTATTTTTTTAATATATGTTAACTTTATAGTAGTCTTTGGCTGTAGGCACTTTTTATGGATTGAATTGTGTCCTCCCAAAACTCACATGTCAAAGTCCTAACTCCGAGTACCTCAAAATATATAGAAGTAGAGTCTATATGAGGTAATCAAGTTAAAATGAGTTTATTAGAGTGAGCCCTACTCCAATATGACTGATGGCCTTATAAGAAAAGAAAATTTGGACATGAGAAGCACACAGCCAGGATGAATTCCATGGGAAAATGAAGACAGACATCTAGAAGCTGACAAAGAGAAGCCCAGAACAGATCCTTTTCTCACAGCCCTCAAAAGGAATAAACCCTGCCAACTCTTTGATTTTGGGCTTCTAGCTTCCAGACTGTGAGACAGTAAATTTCTGTTGGGTAAGCATCTCAGTTTGTGGTATTTTGTTTTGATAGCACTAGCAAACTAATACAGCAAGTAAGAAGCAAAAGCAACACTTGAAATGGGTAAGTCAATAATGAAGTTTTTCTTGACTAATAGGCATTTGCCAAGTTAGAAGACCCCTGTCCTACCTCAGGTTAGGTATGAAGTTTGCACCTAGAGCAGTTGGTCTCAGTCCTTCATTACATCACATTTTCATGTTACCATGGGTTGGAAGAGATATCAAATCTACTTTTATGAAAAATATGAGTCAGAAGTTGGTGAACAATTTCCATTTTAAAAGAAAATTCAGCAGATTCAATAAAGCATGATCCTCTAATTCTCAAGATGGAAGAAAATCCAAACAGGACTAATCAAACATAAAAATCTGTCTGATAATAAAGAAATTAATGGAGTTACAAAAATTTGAGATGTATCTGTGATAAAACTCAGTCTTGGACCCTTCAACATAGGGATAAAAAGCTTGACACACCTCACTAGTCCCTGAGGACATCGTTGTGATTATAACCATCCAGTCGATAATTTCTAGCGACATTACCATCAAAAATTATAAATCATATTTGGATTATTTTGTGAGTGACTTCAGTAAAATAAGAAAGAATATATTTTTAGAAATATTTCTAAGAATAGCAGAAAAAAATAAAAGGCTAGAATTTCAAAGAATAGTCTTTAATTATGTGACAAAATGTATTTTGTGGAAGAGATCATTCCCTTATATTTCAAGGTTTGTCTTCCACTTTTAAATTTCTCTTCAACCCTCTGCTAAATAAAGACAGAATATGCACAAGGATACAGAACTCCTATGAAGATGGCTGCCCTAAAAACTAGTAAAGTTGATTATTTGCTTTAAGATATTTTCTATATATTTTTTCTCTCTCTCTCTCTATATATAATATATATATATATATTATATATATATTATACTGCATAATATATTATTACAAAGAATAGAGAAGATGAAGAAAGAGTCAGAGGGGGTAGCAGCTTTCTCAAAATTCTTTCTTTTTCCATGCTATTTCCATGGTTTAGGTGCCATAGATAGACTTTTCCTGCCTTAGTGCATTTATTGGTGATATAGGCATCAAAGAGCAGATTCACCAGCCCAAAGTTTACGAGAACCAGCATGGAAAATTTTGCTGCTCAGATTTGCTTGACTGAAAATGTGTGCATATATGCTGTGTAAAATTAATGAGTCTGCTAAATATTTAAATGTTTATAAGATAGTCCAACATCTGCTTCCCTCATACAGAGTTTTGTTTTGTTTTAAATCCTGAAATCCAATATTTTGAACAAAGGGACAACATATATATTTTTTACAGGGTTCTCTTTATTAACATTTTAATAAGTATAAAATGTATTAAAATATTTGCATCTTACCAAGAAAATTAAGCAAAATTGTTTCAGAATGCTTCTATAATCTCCAAAATCAAAGACAAAATTATGGAGGGTTTACTTATTACCACTGAGTCTGTATCTAACCAGTAACAGCTAAAAAATTGAATCCCTAATTAAAGGATTCAATCTACCCAGTACCTTAGTATGTTTCCCTTAAAAAACAGAGCCTAAGAATGGGCTTAAATGCAGAGAGTTTATATTGGGAAGTGGCCTCAGAGGACAGGAAGTGGCAGATTGGAAGGAGTAAAACCAAGAAGGAACAAAAGCCTGTTGAAAAGTAAGTTAACTAGTTGGTCACCACTTAGGACAACAGTGTCTTATAACACTGAGATCTTTTAAAGGT
>NW_011888917.1:1912720-1917408 GCF_000151845.1 Pteropus vampyrus
AAAAATGGCCAAAACTTTTGCTAATTAAAGATTGTTGAGAATGTCAGAAACTGGCATCTACCAGATCCAACTTTGACACTAAAATTTCCAAAAATATTTTCCAGTTTGATGATTTGATATCGTGCCCTCAAATGCAGTGGATATTCTGGTACTAAAATTAAAAGGCATACTTTTATTTTGCCTCTTATAAATATTGAGTAATAATCAAGATACTTTTCGGATACTTATCTGTTAGTTTAAAGATGTTTTAGTGAGATATTATTCTAACTTTGCCTCAAAGGGTTACACATATGGTGCTTTCAATTCTTGCTAATGCAACATTAGTGGATATTATATGAGAGACATGGCAGGTACAATTTCAAACGATAATCACATTTTTTCCTTATAATATACAAATTTTCTACATTTTATCTGATTAATTATTATTTTTCTGAAAGTAAAACAAAGCAAAACAAGCAAATTTTATCAGTCTCTTGTGAATTCCTTTGAATGAGAAACCTATGTGCATAAGCCTTCTTAATAAAGCCACCTTGAACTTAACCAGTTTCCTGAAAAGTGGATCTGCTTTACTCCTTGTAAATCCTCAACATAATTCTGATTCAACTTCACATATGTCAGTTCAGTTCTGAAAAGAAAACTGATTTTCTACTGATCCAGGATCAACAATTCAATAAGCTTCAGTAAGCTTGTGCCTGCTGGGATTCAAACTTATTTTAAACATATAGGCACCTTAAGTCCTTCAGAAAGCATGTTTGTAGGATGCCTAGCAGTACAGTGTTTCTCTTAGGATAATGCAAGTGTTTGCTTTGGAGATTCTTCTTCAATTCTCCCTTTTTCTCTGATGCCTCTGTCTACCTTGTCTTAACTTTTATGTGTCCTCCACAACACATATACATACATCCCCCACCTCATCTCTCTCTCTTTCATACATTTGCTTGTTGTCAGTTACAAACATACACTATGCTTCTCTGATGCTATTCCAGTGACTATTTCAATTGCCCATGAATTTGAGGGATACCCTTAGTGAATATTTGAAAGTAAAGTACTGTTTACAACTGTGGAATTATAGTGATTTTTTTTTCATCCTACTAAAACTTTACTTTCTTCAGTATTCGCCTATAATTCTTTCTTTGTTATACCACAGGAAATACAAGAAAACAAAAGAAATGATTCTTTGAAATATTTGAAGGGTTATTCTTTTCTTAGTTATTAAAGGGCTACATTATTCATTAAAGAATATTTTAGAAAGTTTATACATATTACCTAGCATTGTGAAATCCAAAATATGATAGCTAATTTCTATTTCAACAAAGGATTTCCCCTTTAGGCAGAGGCATGAGTCTGCACTGCTGAGTTTATTTTGCAACATTATTCAGACAAACAAAAGATCCTCAGAGAGGGCTACAAAGCAAATTTAAAAAGCTCTTCAGTAAATCATAAAATTTTGCTCTTTCTCAGAGGATCAATATTATCCTTTTTCAAACTGAGGTATTGGACTGCAAATAATGTGTCCACCCAAGTGTTTAGTGAATCATTTTTTAAAATATAAGTTTGTCTTTTAGCTCCATTGGCTTATGGTGTTAACTAGGCAAGTGAAGTACATTTTAACCTTAAAGAAAAGGTGGTCAAACACTTGGTCAATTAAGATTGTATGGATTAGAAACCAACCTGCTTCAGAAACAGTAAGTCAGTGTCTGTCACTGAATGTCTCCTTTCTAATGCTAGATTGCTAGATTTCCAATTTCATTCACCTTCTATGTTGATTGAGAATAAATTCAATAAACAGTGCTTCATGATTAAAGTAGTTCAGACAATACGTGATATATACCACTTGCCCCTTCTTTGTTTCACTGTTTCTTTCTATTTTAATTGTCTTTGATTGGAGTGCTTATTTTTTTCTTTCCTAGGATTAAGTAAAGATCAACTCAACACCATTTTTATATCTACTTCTAAGTTTAGTGGTAAAGAAATTCCACTTCTATTATTGATTCAAGATAATGATTTTCACAATTAAATGAAATAGGGTTTCTACAGATAAAAACTCCAGGAAGCACTTTTTGCCAAAAATTTTATCTGCATTATTGTTCAAGGCAATTTCAAACATGAAATTTAGTAATGAAAGTTTATGCCATGGTTTCCTACCACCTGTATCTGTTTTCACATACCTTTTTCCACATTGTAAGAGTCAGTTTCTGAATTCTCTATTCTGTTCCACTTCTCTCTCTGTCTCTGTCTCTGTCTCTGTCTCTGTCTCTCTCTCTCTCTCTCTCTGTCTCTCTCTCTCTCTCCATCTCTCTCTCTCTCACACACACACACACACACACACACACACGCATGTGTGTGTACACACACACATACACACACACGCAGACATATCCCACGCACACACCCCTAGTGGCTTGTAAAAGAACCATTTTATTGCTCTGGGTTTTGTAGGTCAGGAATTTTGACCTACAAAATCAGTATATTTTATTTGTCTCTTCTTCAGAGGTCAGCAACTGTAGTTGCCTGGAATCCAGAATGACTTCAATGGGGCCTGCACTGATTCTCCTCCACATGGCCTCTCACTCTCTTATGTAGTCTATGATCATTAGGCAATTTAGAACAAGTGTCTGTACTTGGTAGCTTATATACAAGAATGAATGCATCAGTGTAAGGCCCTGTAAGGCTTAAGCTCAAAATCATATAATAGCACTTCTGCTGCATTCTGTTGGTCAAAGCAAAGCAAGTACCAAACCCAGCCCAAATTTAAATGAAGGTCAAAAAAATCTACATCTTGATAGCCAGAGAGGCATATGTATACAAGGACGAAGAAATTGCTGGAGGCTCTCTTTGCAGCATGTGTGGGTATATGCACATTTTTATATTGACTTTGTATCTAGTAAACTTGCTAAACTTGTTATTTAATTCTAATACTTTGTCAGTATATTTGTTAGACTAGATAGACCAAGATGTTGTTAAAAAGTAGACAATATGCTGTTAAAGAAGGCCTCTGACTTTCATCTTTGATTAATTCGTGATTAATTGTCTTTACCCTTTCTTTGTTATTCTCTATTGCATTATTGACACTTACCAAGAATCTTCTGATTTGGTTGTTTTTATAATTAGTAGTTTCTCCAAACTCTCGAAAGCCTGAAATATTGTTTACTACTGATGACATTCTTTTTTCTCCTGGCATCCCATCCCAGTTCCCCACATGGGGACAGTTCCACTGCTACAGCATGCTACAGGCTATCTTCCACTTCGCCTTCTGCTAGGGATGGGTTTCTCATTGTCAGCCAGCTGGTAGGTGATCTAACTCCAAAATATCGTTTTAGTGTCTTTCTTTGAAACATTTAGACACCAACTGTCTTAGGACAAGTTCCCCATGAAATAGACTCTTGAGATGAGGAGTTGGAAAGTGCCCTCAGGGTCAGCACCTGTGTGGGCAATAAAGGAAATGAGAGTGGGCAGAAGTAGAGTTGAGCTGTAATATGTGGGGAAAAAATGCTGTAACCAGTTTTAAGGGGACTCTGGAGTTATGACAACCTTTTACATGGCCCAGACATTTGTGACTGTATTAACTAGACATTGACTATGGGCAGGCTTCAGAGAGCAGGAGTAACCTTGAGCAGGATAGGTCTCTTTGGCTCAGCAAATTCCTGGAGCAGGATTTGGCCAAGGCTTAGGTCACCAACATTTCCAGCACCTGGGGGAATGATGCCTTAGTGTGCTACAATATCCACTTTCTAGGATTTCATTTACAAGTATGTTAGAACTTTTCATTGTGTCCCATTTGTCTCTGGTACTCTTTTCTGTATTTTTTCATCTTTTTTTTTTTTTCTCTCTACAGTAAATCAGATTTTTTTTTTACTGACTTATCTTTCATGTCATCAATTTTCTCATCAGTTCTGTTCAGTTAACTTATATAGTGAGCTCTTAATTTTAGTAATTGCATTCTTTTATATTTTAGAATTTCATATCATTATTTTTCATAGATTCCATCTCATTGATACATTTCTCTTTATTGTCAGCTTGAACAATTTAATCATATTAGTTTAAGTACATGTCTTAAAACTCTAATATCTGGGTCACCTATGAATCTGTTTCTGTGGTTTGTTTTATTCTCAAGCTACTTTTCCTTAATATACCCAGTGATATTTTATCTAATTCAGGCTATATTAGTCAATATGCACTATTATAACAAAATTTTATAGACTGGGTGGCCCAAACAATGTGAATTTATTTCTTACATTTCTGGAGGCTAAGAAGTAGAATATCAAGGCATCAGCTGACTAGAGAAGGCTCTCTTTCTAAAAGAGGATCATCTTCTTGCTGTGTCCTCACATGGTAGAGAGAAAGAGGGCTCTGATCTCTCTTCTTCTACTTCTAAGGACAGTAATCCCATCACGGGGGCTGCACCCTCATGATCTCATCTAACTCTAATTACCTTTCAAAGGCCCTACCTCCAACCATCACATTGAGTGTTAGGGCTTTAACATATAGATATGTGGGTGAGGGGGTGTCTAACGTTTAGTTGATAACTCTGGACATTATACGAAAACCTGAAGAAACTGCAGACAAGATCCACTCTATCTTCTAGCAGGCAGGTAAACTAGGAAGAGAATACCTCAATCCAAACAGACTGCACATACTAGAGGATGGGGTTCAGATTTTATATAGATTTTTATGTAGATCTAAGCAGGAGA
>NW_011888917.1:1917458-1922769 GCF_000151845.1 Pteropus vampyrus
GTACATGTCTTAAAACTCTAATATCTGGGTCACCTATGAATCTGTTTCTGTGGTTTGTTTTATTCTCAAGCTACTTTTCCTTAATATACCCAGTGATATTTTATCTAATTCAGGCTATATTAGTCAATATGCACTATTATAACAAAATTTTATAGACTGGGTGGCCCAAACAATGTGAATTTATTTCTTACATTTCTGGAGGCTAAGAAGTAGAAGATCAAGGCATCAGCTGACTAGAGAAGGCTCTCTTTCTAAAAGAGGATCATCTTCTTGCTGTGTCCTCACATGGTAGAGAGAAAGAGGGCTCTGATCTCTCTTCTTCTACTTCTAAGGACAGTAATCCCATCACGGGGGCTGCACCCTCATGATCTCATCTAACTCTAATTACCTTTCAAAGGCCCTACCTCCAACCATCACATTGAGTGTTAGGGCTTTAACATATAGATATGTGGGTGAGGGGGTGTCTAACGTTTAGTTGATAACTCTGGACATTATACGAAAACCTGAAGAAACTGCAGACAAGATCCACTCTATCTTCTAGCAGGCAGGTAAACTAGGAAGAGAATACCTCAATCCAAACAGACTGCACATACTAGAGGATGGGGTTCAGATTTTATATAGATTTTTATGTAGATCTAAGCAGGAGACTGGGTCTATTACAAGCAAGATACTCTGTCATGTCAAGAAATAGATATGATTCAACTCATATTTAATTTCCCCTCACACCCCTTTCTCACAATAGTTTAGTGACTAAGAACCAAGAATCTATAATCCTACAGAAATGAGAACTGAGCTGTCTAACCCAGGGCAAACCACTTACCCTCTTTGTGCCTCAGTTTCCTCTTCTGTAAAATTAAGATAGCAAGCATACTTATCTCACAGACTTGTGTGTACTAAAAAAAACAATGGCTATAAAGCTCTTAGTATAGTGCCAAGCATGTAGTACATAGTAAATGTTTACAAATATTCTCAAAAAGGCAATTTAAATACTTGTTTTTAATTATCAAAAATCTTTTTTTTTTTTTTTTTACATTCTCCACTGTTTTTCTTTTGCTTTAACACTGGTATCCTCTCTACATTCTTTTTGGTTTTCCATTCTTTCCTGTAGACCTGGATCAAACATGTGCCAAGAGTGTTTCAAGATAGCTGGGTAGCCGGAGTCAAATCCTATTAGCTGCAATATCAAGTGAACCTTTTAATAGGAATACAACTTTTTGTGTTTTATAACATTTTCTTTCGATTGGCATCATTTTCACCTTTTGGCCAGTTCAATGTCCACTATAAAATGATATGACAAAATTTGAATGAAAAAGAACATTAAATCTCAAGTGGTGTCTTGCTGAGCCAGAGGCGTGGGTTATATTCCTGAGCTCAGATTATCTTTTGCCTAGAACAAAGAATGAGAAAACATTTTTGTGGCATTTGAAATTGATAGTACCGCAGGTGAGGCACACAGTGACATTTTAAGCAATTCAAGTTTTAGCTCTTCGTGCTCAGAAATATTTTATGGCTTGCCTAGTCTTTGAGTCTTTCTCTTAATTTCCTAAGGGAAGGGGAGAGAGAAAAATATTCAGAATTATATATATAATGCTTTATTATTCTTATTTAAACAATTATTCGCAGGCTTATGTGTTTATATTCTATATTCAACTAATATACATTTTTTGACAAAATACAATTATCTACTACTTAGGTTTTTTTTTTCCCTTAAAATGAAAGTCTTTTTATTATAGAAAAATATGTTTATTACTTTTTAAAGATGTAATGGAAAACCTAGTTTTCTTTTTTTCTCTGTAGGGAAAAATCCAGTTCTTTCTAACTGTGTGTTTCTCCTCTGTGTGTCTCTTTTACTATTCACACCGCACACTTCACTTCTGACATGTCTAGCCACCAAATGCATGGAGGTTTTTCTTCACACCAAGAACTCTCTTTACACCAACTAGGCACTCTTCAATTTAACTCAATTCTGACACTCACTTCCCAGAGATAACATCAGATCCCAGAGATAACATCAGATCACAGGTTAAAGGCTCAGTTCCCCAGGACTGCCCCACTATCCACTACCTGAGGTTATCATCTGTGCTTTTGAGCAATAGACTATAGGTTGGAGGTTCCAAGAACCCTTTTCTTGGGGCCAATACATTTGCTAAAGCATCTCACAGAAATCAAGGAAACACATTTGCCAGTTTATTAAAGGATATGAGAAAGGACACATGAACAGTCAGAGGAAGAGAGCAAAGCCTGGGAGCAAGGCCTGGGAGGATCTAGAGTGTAGGAATTTCTGTCCCCTTGGAGTTAGGTTGTGCTGCACTTCCAATATGGATGTGTTTGCCTACTGGAAGCTCTCTGAACCTAATCCTTTAGAGTTTTTGTAGAGGCTTCATTACATAGGCATGATCAATCAAATCATTGACCATTGGCAATTGATTTAGCGCACTGGCCTTCACCCCTCCCATAAGTGGGTGGGGGAGTGGGGCTGGAAGTTATAACCCTCTAATCACAGGACTGACTTTAATGGCATCTCATCCTTAGGTACTCTCCTGAATGATATTATTAACATAACAAAAGACATCTTTATCGCTCTCAACACTTAAGAAATTCTTAGGAGTTTGGGAGCCATGAACCAGGACCATGGATGAAGACCAAAAATGTATGAAAAATATATTTTGGTCATCAGAATGAACAAAATATATATATTTCTTATAAATCATAATATCATAGATGGTAACATATAAAGGCAGGGCAATTGTGTAGGTTATGCATTGGGCAACTCTAAGCAGTATCATTAACTGAGACCTATGTTATCAAATGGAAGCCTTAGAAAAGCATTAAATTGTAAAGAGATACAACAAAAATTACACCATTGAGGAAAAAAAACACTGTCAAGAATTCCTTACATATTTTTACCAAACTATATGCATATAGGGAAAGGTATTTTATATATACAGATACATAAATAAATAAAATCACTACAATTTGATATACTGATTTTTTTCCTTAATATATCAAGAGATATTTCCATGTTATAAATATTGAGCTGCATCATTATTTTAGTGATTATGTTGCATGTTATCATATGCATGCAGAGTTCCAGACTTTAGTTTCTCAATCTCTCACTAATAAATAGTTGGTCGTTTCCAACTTTCAGTGAGATAAATAACTTTGTACTGAATACCAGTGTATGCACACATTTGCATAATTATCTGCCCATTATGATAACAAACTGGGTTTTAGCACGTTAGTTGCCCTTAAAACTGAAATATTTTATTCCTCATTTTTAACAATGAAGAAATATGTTTTATATCGAGACTTTATTAAATGTTTTTTGTTTTATTAACTAAAATAGTTCACATGTCAGATCTACTAGGCAATATCAGCTGATATTTTATTATGCTTGTAACTAATAAAAATTGCAATTATTTTCTAAAATAGTGTTAAACATAATAGTGATTAAACTGTTGATCACTTTTGGCTAAACTTGGTTGAGAAGAAATTTTACTGCTCTTTGGACTTTACATATAAAATCAAAATCTTTAGGGTTTTATAGTCATTAATATGTGTATTTTAAAAGAGAAGTTTAACCTAGTTTTGGACATATTTACTACAAGATAAATCTCTTTTATTTTTTCTCTTCATGGTAATATTTTATTTTTTTCCAAATTTATGTACTTTATTTTTTTATTTAATTGAAGAAATGATTTAAATTTTTTTCTCCCATCTGCCTTCCCCCTTCCCCATACTCCTACATTCTAGTAACCACTAGTTCTTTGTACATGTCCATGAGTCTCTGTTTGTCCTGTTCATTTGTTGCTTTTAGTTTTATATTCCACATATAAGCAATATCATGTGATTTTCAACTTCTGTCTGGCTTATTTCACTTAGCATGATTATCTCGAGGTCCATCCAGATTGTTGCAAATGGCAGTATTTCATCTCTTCTTATGGCTAAGTAATATTCCATTGTGTTTATGTACCACAGCTTCTTTAGCCAATCATCTATCATAGGACACTTTGGTTGCTTCCATGTTCTAGCCACTGTGAATAGTGCTGCTATGAACATCACTGTGCAAATATCTTTTCTGATATGGGTTTTCAAGTCTTTGGGGTAAATACTCAGTAGAGAGATTGCTGGATCATATGGTAGATCAATTCTGTTAGTGCAGCTACTATGGAAAACAGTAAGGAACCTCCATACTGTTTTCCATAGTAGCTGCACCAATTTGCAGTCCACCTCAGTGTATAAGGGTTCCTTTTTCTCCTCATCCTTTCCAACATTTGTTATTACTTGTCCTGTTGATTATAGCTATTCTAACAGGTGAAGATACATCTCTTTTTTTAGTAATTGCCTTTTCTTCATTAACATATGGATGTTCTATATGAGAGCTCTGTATCTCTGCTGGATCATACACAATTAGGATTATTTTAATGCTGTACGGTCAGCAATGGTATATCTAATTTTATGTTGTTGATTAACCAAGCAAAATGCATTCTCCACTGATGAAACATTTTTTTCTTAAATTTAAGTTTTATTCGTGTTTCATAACTTTCAAACACAGACGTTCTGAAAGTTAAGCTTTATTTTTCTTACAGTCATCTTTGTAGTGTGTTTTTCTGTGAATGAACTCATCTGTGGCAAGCTGTCATTTACTATCTCTGTTGATATGGATCTATCTATGAAAAATCCTTGGCAAATTCCAATAACTAATAAATTAGGTCTTATATTTGTTATACCACCAAAACCATGAAGACAGAAAAGATGATATATTGATTTTATTAAAGTTTCTAAACAATATACTTATTGCTATTTCCCCTAAATTTATTCATTTCTAGGTAGAATTATAGACTTCTTGAATCTTCCAAGTTGTAGGGTTTTATTTTACATTGATTTCTATTTCTGAAATTGATAAGATAGTATTACTTTCACTTACCAGATAACTAAAATATAACTATTGAAGAGTCATTGACATAACTACAGAATTTCAATTAAATATGAGTAGAGAACTAGGTCATAAGCTATTTTATAACCCAATACTGCTATTTTATTGTTTAGGAATAGCTTGATTAAATCTGATAGAGTTTTTAATTATCTAAATATATTACTTTTTCTGACAATGAGATTAAGCCTTCATTTTAATGTGTATGTCATTATGTTAGAGATGAATGATAAAGACAATATTAGGAGATATGTATACATAGTGTGTATTAGATAAAGGTCCTATCTTTAGAATTCATAAAGCTGGGCTTACCTAGTTTCACAATAGAATCCTCTTGCAGTATTTTCATATGTGTCTTCTCAATAGATTTTTGCACAA
>NW_011888917.1:1924274-1938413 GCF_000151845.1 Pteropus vampyrus
CTATAAATATATATATTTCAGATAGTTTCATGTGCTTTTATTCAAGTTTTGTAGTGATTATAATTGTTTAATCCATCTTTTCCTCAGAATTCTTTTGATTTTTTTTTTCTCATGTTAGTTTCTAAGTGTAAACTGCTTGTGATAGCTAATTAGAATATATGAACTGGATTTTTCTAGTAATGAAGGCATCAAGGCTAAATTGTGCCCTTTATAGCAAGAACATGCAGCTATTTTTGTAGAGATTCAAACTAAGTATGTTTGTGGTAGACTATAAACTTCTGAGGTTTTTACTTGAATCTGCTGTTTTCATGTAAAATTGGGATTGATTTTAACATAATGGAAAATTATTGATATTTCTGGAGTGAATCTATATCAATCTGAATTTACCTTAGCACAGATTTTAAGATTAAAACTTTAATTTTACCAAACAGATTAACATTCCATTTAATTTTTAATCTGCTACAGCTTCCAAAAATGATTTAAAAATGGCAATGTTCCTTCTGTAGCACTGATTTTATGGTTGAAGCAAGAGGAACTTAGAAATGGCGGTCTCAAGTTCCCTCCAGAAAATGGTTGAATAGCCCTATTAATTCACAAATTGAAGATTATTTTGGGAAAGCGTGGGCTATGTCAGCTTTCTGTTCTGTTATTTATCTTCTTTCTGGTCTTAATGACTTAGTAAGTTGTTAGTGGAAACCCATACTAATTTTCAGTTAAGGAAAAAGTAAAAGAAACTATAAGGGCACTAGAATACATATTTTGAGAATAATTGTATTGAAGAAAAAATAAATCTTTTTCCAGAGAACATCTGAAAATTGTGAGACAAAAGAATATAGAGAAATGAGCACAAGATTTGCACTAACATGAATTGATTTAGGGCCTTGGTCGGCTACTCACTGTGTGACTTGGAAAAAGTCATTGGACTAATCAGGGTCTGAGTTTTCCTGCTTATCATATAGGAATAACAACAATAGACCAAAGGAATGAGACAAATAGATAATGGAGAGGGTACAACATAGAAACATCCTGAAAAAAAGAGAGAGAGTGCCATGTAGCTAAGTATTGAGGACATACAAATGAAGGCAAAGAATGGCATTGGAGAGGAAACAGAAGCCAGATAATTTAGGGCCTTAAACACCACACAAATTCTGAAGAATGGGCAAGTCTGACATAGTTGTTCTAAATTTAAAGATGAAGAAACATGAATTTGCAGAGATTAAATAACTTAAATTCAACTTTATCCTGACAGCAATTCCATTTACTGGGTGCTCTCTATGTTAACCAGGCTGTGTTATCACTTCACATACATTATTTTATTTACTTATGACCTCCTTATGAGGAAATTGAGGACCAAAGAGGCTAAGGAGCTCCTTAGCATGCACAGCTCACAAGTGGGAGAGCTAAGATTCAGAACCTGTTTTGCCCGATTTTGGAACCAAGACTTTATCCACTCACAGCACTACATTGAAAAATTTCAAACCCAACAGTGGCATGATCAGATTTTCATTTTAGAAAGTATCCTTTGATTGTAGAGAGGAGAACTGATCAAGGGAAGCAACCTAAATGGAGACAGAGAAACCAGATGGAAAGCTGATGCAGTCATCTAGAAATTAGCCGATGACATTCAGAAGTAAAGTAGAGGCAATGCACTTGGGAGATTTAGAAGATAGACTCAATTGGACTTCACAATTTATTTGGCGAAAATGAAAACTAAAAAAGCAGAAGATGCACCCAGGTCTCCCTACTCTCCCTCCCTCCCTCCTTCCTCCCCACTCCCTTCTTTCCTCCCTTCTCTTTTTCTCTCTCTCTCTTTCTTTTTTTCTTTCAATTTCTTTTTCCTTTTCTCTCTTTCTTTTATATTTTTCTACATCTATCCTTTACTGTGGCTACATTTAAACATTATTCACTGGTACCCTCATAGGAACTCTGCTGGTCTTCTGAACCTTCAATCATGCTGTTTCCTCTACTTGGAAAAGAAGTCTCCCTACTCCACAATACTCTACTAATTGTGTCCAAAAAAACAAAAAAACCTATGCTATTGTTTTAAAAGGCTTCTATTAGTGCCCCAGAACTTCTGTAACATATTCTGTTTCTGGAATCTGCATATCTCTCTGAGTATCTATCTTGAAGAGCATATTCAAAACTACCTATATACTTTATTTTTCCAATTCTAACTTACAGGCAGCAAGAATTATGTCCTACTAGTCCTTAAAGAATAATTTGATAGCTTCCTGAACAGAATAGGTGTTAAATCAGTATCTGTTGGATTTGATTACATAGTTCAGTCTCTTGTCAGGAAGTGAGATTCACTAATTTAGTAAATATAATTCATGACTCATAAATTGCCTCATCAGAAAGGTGTTTTTTTTATTCCTTTTAAAAGTAGCCTTTGTGGCTCATGATCTCTGTCTTTCTCTATTTCATTAGTTTTATTTCCTTTATAGCACTTACTACTACTATCTAAACAAAACTGGTTACATAATTGGCAGAGTCCAGTGCAAAATAAAAATGCAGGCCCTTTTTAAAAAAAAAAAAAAAGAATAAGAATTTCAGGAAGTCAGTTGTCACCCCTTAAACTAAGTTTCAGGCCCTTTTTAAGGCAGGGCCACATGTGACTATACGGGTCACATGCCGAGGAGGCTATCCTTGAGTCTGACATTATCTTTTAAATTTCATTTTTAATTTCACATCTTTCCTTTTTTCTATTCAACTCTAGGGAAGCAGGGATTATGTCTGTCTTATTCCCAGTGCCTACGGGGGAAAAAAAATTGTCAGATGCTAATTACCTAATAAGTATTTGTTGACTAAAGGAACAGCTTTAGGTTGGAATCCCACATTTTGAAACTTTTGAGGGTAATTGTCATTTCAATCTCTGCTATACAATATAGCCAAGAGACGATGACAGTGTGTGTGTGTGTGTGTGTGTGTGTGTGTGTGTGTGTGTGTGTGTGTGTGTGTGTGTTTATTAAAAACCAACGCTCACCATGTTGAATAGCTCTGATTATCATCCCTAGGAAGTGTTCATGGACTGAATGGCCCAGGAAGGCTGAATTACCACCATTCCTTTAAGGCAGTCCTTCTCTAAATGTATTTGAGAGTCTGTAATAACAATTTTAAGAATGTTCTTACTCCTTCTAGTCGGTACCTATTTTGTGACGTAAAGACCTTAATTCTTCATCCCTGCTAATCTTGCTTCTTTCAAAAGCATTAAATTAACTTTTATGAAGGAAAAGAAAGAACCTGACTGAAGGCAATAAGAGGTTAATTTAAGCTATTGTTTCTGTGACATGGTGCTACTCTTACAAAGTATAATAACTTCATCAGATGGAATTCAAAAGTTTAGGGAAAAAGAATTATGGCCTTTTCCAGCACTCAAAATAGTTTTTGTGATGCATATGAAAAAGATAATTGAAGAGTTTGGATTGTCCTTTGAGAAGATTTTGAAAGAGAATTTGAATCCAATCAAACATTGTTTTAAATAATAGGAGATGAATTCTCAAATAAGGTATGCAGTAGCATTTCTAAAACAGGGTGGGAGAGTGGCATTTTAAGGGAAAATTCTACTCTTTCTCTGGAAATTCTTTTTTTTTTTTTTTTAGTCTTAGAAATGTGTATTAGACTCCTGAAGTCCAAAATCATGTTGATATTAGTGATTATATCATTACTTGTAAAGGACAGAGTCATAACTAAAATATAATAAAATCTGTCACTTGTTAAGTGACAGTAATGTGCCAGACAGTGTGCTTAACTACCTTAAAAAAGTTATCTAATTTAATCCTAATAACAATCTTAGAGTCAGATTTCCTCCCCTCACATCTTCCACTTTACAAATAAAATGAAACCAACCCTTAAGGAAATTGAATACATTGATTAAGGTCACAAGTGAAAAAGGACAGAGCCAAGATTACAACCAAATTTCAGTTGGAAAACAAATAGGTAATATGCCCATAATAGCTTTTATCTGAACAGAGAATTTATGTCTGGGATAATTTCAAATATTGTCTTTACTTTTTTAGAGAGGGATGAATAGCCTTGTCATAACTAAAATTCTGAAAGCATTGTCCACTATAATAATGTTGTTCTGTTTCATTTTATTTGTGCAAATAATTCTTTTTTTTTTTTTTTTTTTTTAGATCGGTAATCAACTAAATGGGGAAACACCAGTTAAAATCAAATGTTTCCGGGCATTTTATAACTTATTTGCTAAAAATGACCTTCCCCATCACCAGTGGGGAAAATTATCGCCCCTACATCAAGATGAAGTATCAGATGGAGTGTCTGATATTTTGAGGCACTTTGTTAAGCCCCACTGCCAAAACTGTGTTCCTCAACTGGCCTTTCCTTCTTTTCTGGAGTATCTCAATGAGGTTCATTTTTCTGACTTAAGATGCTGTATTTAGAAGGTCTTGAGAGAGTGCACAAAAAGATCCCAGAGATTGCTAACATATTTGTTCATCAAAGTCAATCAATTTATTTGATAATCTTATTACCAAAAACTTGAAAGCATGGGGCAAAATGTGGGTACCCTTCAGGGGAATGGTACATAAAAACAGATATGTCTGTGATGTTCTCTGAGAGGAATAAATGTAAGAAAATATATATTTATGAGGGCAAAGATGGTTGTGGATAAAGACAAATTTGAGAGTGGAAGTTAGACTTGGTGGAATAAGAGAGGCTATCTTCCTGAAGTGACTCGGATGGGATAGAGGCCTCAACAAGTGACACAAGACAGTGGGAAATGTGAAAAGGAGATGACTAAAGAAGAGAATAGATTGAAATAGCAATAACTGCAGTAGGAAAGTGAGAGTCTGTATCTGTGCCCAGACCTGTGAAGGCTGGATTCCGGGAAGGCAGCCACAGCAGCTGTGGTCTTGGCAATCAGTGCAAATAAAGTGATAGGAAGCTGTATACACATTAATTTAAGCAATGACTACAACAGGCCAATGTGTTTGAGATGCTGGGTGGCATAATATGATACTTGTCTTTTTCCACAAAGCCACAAATGTTAAAGTTAGAAAAAATTAATTTGTTATAATATGAGATAAGGAATATTCATTAAGATACAAAAGTGGGTCAAATTTCTATTTGTAAAATCTAAATCAATTCTAAGTAATTCTGGCCAAAAATAAAAACAAAAGCAGTAGTATTTGCATGATTTGGGGATAAAATTGAATTATATCAGAAACTTGGCTGTGTAATCTCCTGTTCTCTGTACTCTGCTTTTAGGGACACATAAGTATAGCAGAAAGAACCACTAACTTGTGGTCAGTAGACAGGGATTCACTATGTGGCCCTTTAATAGGCCACATTTTATTCATCTGTAAAATAACAGCATTGCTTTAAGTGATTTCATATATCCCTTTCCTGTACAGTCATCAGCTCATTATAAATTTAATACTTCCTTGCCTAGAAAACTTTTTCAAAAACATTTAATAATTACTTAGGGATTTTTTTTTCTGTATAGTGTTAAAATTCTTTGTGTTGTGAATTTTTCGTTTAATTTAAATTATTAAAAGAAACATCACCAGTCTAACATGCAGGCACTCTAGCCATCTGCCACTTTAACAGTAATGCAAGTTGCCTGTTTAACTCTTTTTCTTGGGCATCAGAAGGCAAATACCCTCTTTCATTGACAATATAAGATGATGTAGTTCTCATTTTAGAAAAGTTAACAAAAGGTTGTTTCCACTTTAGGTTTAAAGATCTCAATAACTCCCATATAGTGAATGGCATCGTATGATACCCTACTATACTTCAGGGAAAAAGTATAATTTGACTGCTTTTGTTTAGACAGTTCTAGACATCAATGATGATATTCATAGGGATTATTTCTGCAGAGATAGAAAATGCTCACAATCCTGAAGAAAACAACTTATATTTGGTAGCTTAAAAACTCTTTTATATTTGGGTGTTAATTAGAAGGCCCGATTCTATGAGACAAAAGTCTTTGTTCTCATCCCTGCCCTGATTATCATGAAAAGGACAGACAATACCATGTATCCTCGGGGATTTTACTGTGCATCCTAATGCATTATTAGCAGCTGAAAAGAAACACAATATATGTCCCAGTCTGGAGTGTAATTTCTAATCTCTTTCATGTCTATTTCAATGGAAACCCACTTTATGGTTCATTTCTTTTTTAGGTTAATGGTATATTTATTTTTATAGTCATATACACATACACACATATACACACACAAGGTTTCTCATTTGTGGTGAAAAAAAGTAACCACATATATTTGGCCTATTTTTCACTTGATTAAGTAAGGCTTGCACGCACCCACACTTATTCTAAGCCCCAATTTAGGTCACTGAACATTAGTCAGTTCATCACGGCACCTTCCGCTCATCACATGATTGTGGTCACAGAATTCTGCTGAATATGTTTCTCATGTGTATGTGCATGCACGTATATGCAAGCATGCATTTGGGGGGAAGGTTCATGATGTGTGGCAATAATAGTTTTAATAGACAATAGTATAATATTTGTTAATATTCAAGCCTAGTGTAGTGTGTATGTGTATGTATAACCTTCAATTAACCATAATCACAGTTGTTTTATATTGTCTTTTACGTTAAAATCCCTAAAGCTTCCTGTTTTCCTCCTGCCTATCACTTCTAAACTCTTCTACTTAACCATTAAGGTCCTTCCTTACTCTGTGTACCTTCTTTCTAAAAAATAGTTTTTATCTTCCTATCTGCCAATACCTTCCTAGCAAATTGAAGATTTTTTATTCAGGATCTAGTTATTCTGAATTCTGCTCTTCTTATATTTTTAATAAGTATCACCTGTGTGGACTTCTTCCCATTGTAGATTGCTTATGTACATTACAAACTGTCTGTACCAGAAAAGGGAGACATGGAAAAAATCCACCTTAAACTGGACAGAAGAAATAAAAATATGAATTATGAATGGCAATTTCAAATCATTTTTCTTGTGACATCTATACCTAAAAGTATGTTATTTTTGTTGTACATGTCCATTGATTTCAGAGTTTAAATCACAGAACTTTCTTTTTTTGCCTGTGATTTATAGCAAATCTGCGTACTGAATTTCAAGCACCCATTACTGAAATACCATATGGACTGAATACATATTTCAGCATATTGATTAGTGCCAGTAACCTCTGGCCTAGAAGCCCACTTCATTCATCTAAACAATTGATGTCGTCTTTAAAGACATATAGCACTTACTGGATTAGTATAAAGCCACCTAGTAACCCTTACTGTAATTTCCATTGTGCTGTATTACCTCTCTAATGTGTTTGACAAACAGCTTTTTAAAAGGAGTTACTTACATTTTTTTATATTTTCCTTTTGCAGGTAGCAAAAGATGGTAATCAGTAAGACCAAGACATTACATTTTAATCATTTCACATACATTTGAATAAAATATTTGATTTGGAACCATTATTAGGCCAAAAGGTTTTCCTTTTTAACTGTGTCACATATGCTGAAAATAAAATATTTGAAACTTTAGGATTTTTGTTACCTGAAATATGAGTTTATCTGTGAAATAAAATGTTTGAGGTCTAGTCATCCAATTAACGTGAAAATCAGCTGCTTCCCCGAGGCTCTCTTAGGGTTTGAAAATAATCAGTCCTGGGCTTTTCTATTATTTCTTGGAATGTAAATTTTTCTACTTTCTTCATTTGCTGGTTCTTCCTTATTCTTCTTTTACTTCTGTGGTTTGTAATTTTTATATTATGAACTCATCTTCAGTGACGGGTCTTTTTCTAGAGAAGTTTTATATGCTCTCAGTCAGCTATGGTAGTCTCTTTTCAGATCGTTTTGCAACTTGCTTCCGTTAATTCACAAGATGCGTTACTGGTCTTGAATTAGTTTCATATGATTTTTCTGGCCTCTAAAAATATACTCAATTCTGCTTAATAATTATATTTAATAACTGCTGCAAATTTGAATAGGTAAAGGGTTTCTATATCAGCTTAGTGGACCATATTGCAAGTTGTGGCCCAAGCACACAATTCCAGATTTGAAGAAGCTCGTACTATTGTAAAACATTACTATGGATAAAAAATGACCTGAAGTCAAGTATAACAAATTCAATGATGAAATATAAATTAAAAATTGCTATTGGATGTTATCATAGATGACTGTATCTGTAGTAGGAGTAGACAGGTGGATAAAATACTGTCATAGGTAGAGTAATCCTGATTTTATAAAAACACTGTGAGAATAATATACAGGGACAAGTTTAGTGTGTGTATTAAAATCAGAAAGCCTAATATCAGAATAATGAAAATTCTTGTCAGGTAGGAATATTTAGAGTAGAGTAAAGACATATTTCAGAGAAGTTATAATAACCATGTCTAAGTTTTGATCAAATTGTAGTCTTCTACTTTCTTAATAAATATTGATTTAAAAGGCCTTGATATATTTTGTGATATATTAAGTGATATAAAAAGTCTCTAAAGAGTAAGATAAAAAAATAAAAATGGGAAATTTCTATTACTTAGAATAAAATATTTTAATAGTAGAGTAATAAGAGACAGAAAATATATTACTGAAAACCTATTTTGTTTCAACAGTGTGAGGGTGTATTGTGTTCACTATTTTTTTTTTAATCCTCACAGTCACCTCTTTCTACAGGTGAGAAAACTAACCCAAAGTCAAATATTAGTAAACATTGGTATTGATTTTCAAACTAGGCTCTTTCTAAAACCCCAAATCTCTGCTCTTTTCTCTAATGCTTCTTAATGTAATACTGTTTTGCTTTTTACATTTTACCGCAGTGTTTACTAAGAAATAAATAGGAACAGATGAAAATTATTCCTTTATTTTCTTTTTCTTAATTGAAGTGAATCCCCAAATTGACTGTGATGTTAGGTGTCTATTTTATTATAATGATCTAGGACTCTAAACAAACAAGCAATGCAGGTATGAATCTCAATAAAAACACATTTGTAAACAAAACACACACATTTAGAATCATAGATGAGAGTTGGAAAAATTGCCTGTCATACTTGTGATTTTTTTAAAATGCTTTCTCACAAATGGTATTTTATTTGTTTTAGATTTTGCTGGTTCAGTTGAGTGTAGTTCCCAACTGATCCAGAATTTTAAGAAAGTGATAGTCAATTTGCACATATAATCATTTTCTTATAAATGTTAAAAAACAAAAATAGAAACCTGAAAAACATAGGTAATGATTTAGTCTGTACACTGATACAGTAACTTATCTGTATTTTTCTTCTCTCTACTGCCAGTGTTACTCTGGTGGCCTCAGTTCATAGATTTATAGCCCCAACTCAAGGTAGCTTACCCTGTGAATAGTTTGCTACCCTGTGCTTACAATGTCAATAAAAAGTAAACATTCTTTTGATTTCTCTAATATTTATTTTATTTTAAATTACTATACTATAAATTCTTCCATATATCTAACCCAAATTTTGCAAGACAAAAATTATCAGAGGGAAATAGTGTTCTCTTATCATAAATACAATAATACAATTTCAACAAATATGTATTGAATGATTGGTTTTTGCTTGGAACTCGACTGAGTTTACCTGTGTTAGGTAATTTATTCCTTGCCACAATCTTATGAGGGAGATACTCTGATTCCTTAATTTTACAGCTGAGCAAATGAAGAAACTGAACCTCAGCAAAGTAACAAAATAAAATATTAATAAAATAAATAAAATTAGAGATAATAAGTAGTGGCACTAGAATTTAAATCAGGCTTTTTGACATAAGAACTTATATTCTAAATAACTATGGTATACCAACTTCCAAATTTTGTTTTCATTGTAGAAAACTTAGAGCAAGGTAAAATTTTCCTCATATCCCACCACCTATCTTATTTAGATAAAGATGTATTTTCTGAATATTTGATATATGTGCCTTTGTGTGTGTGTATATGTATATATATATCCAAAAGAATCATTTGTGTATCACCACAAAGCATATACAAGTGTGTTCATAGAGCCATTATTCATAATCATCAGAAAGTGGAAACAGCCCAATATCATCAGCAATAGAATGGATGAATAAGACATTGTATATTTATATATTGGAATCCTAGACAGCAATTAAAAAACAAACTACTGCTACATACATCATCAGGGTTGATTCTTACAAACATAATATTGAACAGAAAAAAGCCAGACATACAATCAGACATGTCTGGTGTTTTTATTTAACTTTCAGAAACAGACAAGTCATTTGGTGGTGTTCAAAGTCAGATAATGGGGGCTTGAGCTAAAATCGTGGAGGTGAAAATGAAAAGAAGTAAAGATTAAATAAGAACAGAAAACTATTTTTTTTGTATGTGGGTACCAAAAGAGAAAGAAGTTTAGGTTGACTCTGAAAATTTAAATGAGAGGGTGACAGGAGTGACAAAGTAGGGGAAACCAAGAGAGAGGCTGTATATAGGGGATGAATATTGACTTATGAGTAATGTGACTCAGAGGTGGCAGTTGAATGTCTATCTAGATGGAGAAACTCCCTAAAAGTTGAAAATAAAGATGAAGAAAGAAGTTTTGGTGAGATCTATGTTAATATGAAGTCTTGTCTTTGTACATGGTAGTTAAAGTATGGTAATAGATGCAATTGCCAAAGAAAAGGCTAACAGAATACTAACAAGATAAATCCAAGATCTTAAAAAATTCTTGTTTTCTGAATTGGAAAGAATAAAGAGATACCAAAATAAATAAATAAATAAAATGAAATAGAAGAGAAACTAGAAATATTTTACAAATAATAACTGGGAAAAGGAAGAGAAGAAGGAGGAGGAGTTGATTGAAGAATGACATTGTGCAAAGTTTATTTCCCTGCTCACAAGTTGACTTTATGCTAAACTTTTACACACGAAAACAATATTTTATGAAATAACTATAATTATTATTCTCAGTAGAGAAAACTTAGTTCCACAAAGGTTAAGTAATTTGCTAATTTTCTCTAGAGCACACAATGAGCTAGAGACAAAGTCTGGATTCAAGTCTAATCTTTCTAGCTCCAGAGCTCAAGTTTTTAGCAACAAAATAAAGAAGCAACAGAAAAAATACCTTATATTTTGAGGGCAATAAAGAAAAGAGTTAAAAGAAGAAAATATTTTCAATTATTAAAGATTTTCAAAATCAAGGCATTAATCAAGACTACAATTATATATCTGATAGGTATCAAAATGGCCTAAAGCTTCCTCTGCAACAGATGTAAAAAAAAGTAAACAAGTGAATGATAATGGGGACATTTTGAAATGGAGAAGAAAAAGTTCATATCAAATATTTTTTCAAGATCACCGCTCTTCAAACCTTTCTCCCCTTATCTCTCCTAAAAACTTGCACATTAATCATTCTGCCTCCCACAGGCTCCTTTCTTAAGTATTCAGCTTTGGTAAAGTCTTATATCAAAACATTACTCTTCCTTCCTTCCTTCCTTCCTTCCTTCCTTCCTTCCTTCCTTCCTGTCTTATTTATTTATTTTTGTGTGTGTGATTTTGTTTGTTAGTTTGTTTTTAGCAGCACAAATCAAAACATTTTATTATCTCACATGGTTTCTGATAGTCAGGAATATGGGAGAGTGGCTTTCCTGGGTGTTTCTGGTTCAGGGTTATGTCATGAGTTGACAGACATTGGCTGGGGCTAAAGTGTTGACTTCTAAGAGGAATTGAGACCACCTGTGGTGACTATTGAGAAAACATTCTTTCAATTCTGTTGCTTGTTTCATACTCTCACAGACTTGCTTTAATCTCCTTACTTCTGGGAGTGGTATTGAAAACTCAAGAGTATATCAACTTCTTCCCCTTCTCTTACCATCTTAGAATTGTGGAGAGGAGTTGGAAGGAGAACTCCATTAGAAAAATGAGTGAATGTTGTGAGTAGAAGTGTTAATTTTAGTGAAAAAGTAGAACTTGGTTGAAAAATTGGTTTATTTACAGTACAAGAGAGAATGTGCCAAGAACCTGAAGTAAATTCTATGGAAAACATTGTACTACATACTGGAACATTGTCTTTGAGCACAAATCAGGGAAATAAGAGGTGAAGTAGACAGACTTTGCAGTTAGAGGAAAGTACACATTAATTGTGGAGAATATATTGGTGAAGTGGATATGAAGACAACAGAGATTCCAGTTGGAATATGTACATGTTAGTAACACTTCCTCAAACTCCCACTAAGAGACCAGATTCTGTAGCTCTAATAAGGGGAAACTGAAGAAACAGACTCATAGACAAAACCAGGGATGCAAGACACCAGAAATGTATATGTTTAAAAACCATTAATTTATTTATTATAGGTTTTTTTGTTATGCAGAATTACAATTTCCTTAATGTTAATTAAAAGCTTATATTTTTCTACCATACAGATTTCTCCTCCCATATCTTACTTATTCTGTTTATTCAATTTATTTACTTTATTGATTGAACCCAGCTAAGTGTTTACTTCAGATTTAGTGTTCTAAAACTTCTACTTCGGAGTGAGAGACAATAAGAAGGATAACTTTGCCTGTTCCTGCCCCCCACATCAAAGCAATAGCCTGAACAAGGATCAGTTCCTTTTCAGTAATGGCAATTTTCAGAGGATAATTTTAATACATTTCAAAGTTTCTATCTTTTTAGGTATGTGTACATTCTTCTTCAAATTCTATTTTAGATTTTCTGTCTTCTCAATATATTTTACTTCTCTAAATAGAGTGCAAAGGTGAATTTTATATTAACACATACTCCAAAGCAACGCAATCCAAGGAATATATTTTTAATGTACAAGAAAAATACTAACAGAATGAAATGACAAATTTGCTACTTTTTTAGGCTAAGCAGATTAAACACGCAGAAAATATGCAAAGCTATAGTGTTTGCAATGTGTTCGCAAATTAAAAATTATCTCAAGGAAGAGAAAAGCCAAAGGGCAAACACCAGTATAATTTCCAATGGCTACATAAAAGTGATTTAAGTATTGGAAGTAAAAAAATTTAGATGAAGACAAGAATGAAAATGAGGGAATATGCACTCTGTTAAGCAACTGTCTCCCCAGAGTTACAGGATGAAATTCGTTTTGCACCAACCATATTAAAGTCTTCTGAGAAGAGAACATGTTTTGTTTATGGCTTTATTTTACCTAAACAAAAAATAGTTTGATATTGCACAAACCTAAGCTATAACAAAACAGGCCCCTGAATTTTCAATTTTATTCATTGAAACTAAAGCAGATTTACCCAGGCTAATGTTATAATCCATCCCCTGAAACAAAACACTGCCTGCGAAATTTGTTTCAAATTTTGGTACCTACACATTTTTAGGATTAAAGGTTTTAATGATTTTTTTTTTTTAATTTTTACTTTATTTATTCTACTGGTTTTAGATGTACGTTGTTGCTCTGCTTGCAACTTCTGTAGTGACTGGTAGCAAACACTCAAGGAATTTGAAAGTTCATCACCTAGATCATTCTTCTTGAAGAAGCCATTGCAATTTCCCATACTGCTGAGTTATAAATTGCAGAAAAATAAAAAAAATAAAAATAAAGGATCAAATAAAGTAAATAGAACAATATTAAGTTGCAGCTATATCATGAATTTCTTATATCTTCTTTTCCAGAAATGTGTAGTTCAAGGAAAAGAAATATCATGTTGTCACTTTTTTCCCTACTGAACTTATCTGTAGGTTTTAGATTTTGAAAGGAATTGGGAAGAAATTAAAGGAGAGTGGTTGTTATCAGAAATGCTTGGTGCTGGAATAAAGCACTGGTCGAAACTGACAAATCATTACAGTATCACATGAATTCAGAAATTCTAGAGAAAGAAACAGAATTTTTGAAATCTAAACTGTAAGCCAGATGAGGCATAAGTCATTTTTGTTTATTGGGGCACCTAGCACAGAAAGTGGCATTGAAGAGAGACTTGGTAAAGGCTCCATTAAATCCCCTCTCTAACTAAGCCCCACAGAGCTTGATTGTAATTTATCTTCAGTTCTCACTCTTAATATTGGGATTCCCTAAGCTCTGGCCTCAGCCTTCTACTCTGTGTACAAACACACTCTCCAATCACCATGCCTTCAGATACCATCTGTATGAAGATTCTCAGTGTGTATATCTAGCCCTAATCTTCCCATTAAATTACAGATTTCCACATCTAACTTCCTCCTTGTCACTTGTACTCATGTAACTAAGAAGCACCTCAGCCTAACA
>NW_011888917.1:1938463-1946950 GCF_000151845.1 Pteropus vampyrus
GTAAAAAAATTTAGATGAAGACAAGAATGAAAATGAGGGAATATGCACTCTGTTAAGCAACTGTCTCCCCAGAGTTACAGGATGAAATTCGTTTTGCACCAACCATATTAAAGTCTTCTGAGAAGAGAACATGTTTTGTTTATGGCTTTATTTTACCTAAACAAAAAATAGTTTGATATTGCACAAACCTAAGCTATAACAAAACAGGCCCCTGAATTTTCAATTTTATTCATTGAAACTAAAGCAGATTTACCCAGGCTAATGTTATAATCCATCCCCTGAAACAAAACACTGCCTGTGAAATTTGTTTCAAATTTTGGTACCTACACATTTTTAGGATTAAAGGTTTTAATGATTTTTTTTTTTTAATTTTTACTTTATTTATTCTACTGGTTTTAGATGTACGTTGTTGCTCTGCTTGCAACTTCTGTAGTGACTGGTAGCAAACACTCAAGGAATTTGAAAGTTCATCACCTAGATCATTCTTCTTGAAGAAGCCATTGCAATTTCCCATACTGCTGAGTTATAAATTGCAGAAAAATAAAAAAAATAAAAATAAAGGATCAAATAAAGTAAATAGAACAATATTAAGTTGCAGCTATATCATGAATTTCTTATATCTTCTTTTCCAGAAATGTGTAGTTCAAGGAAAAGAAATATCATGTTGTCACTTTTTTCCCTACTGAACTTATCTGTAGGTTTTAGATTTTGAAAGGAATTGGGAAGAAATTAAAGGAGAGTGGTTGTTATCAGAAATGCTTGGTGCTGGAATAAAGCACTGGTCGAAACTGACAAATCATTACAGTATCACATGAATTCAGAAATTCTAGAGAAAGAAACAGAATTTTTGAAATCTAAACTGTAAGCCAGATGAGGCATAAGTCATTTTTGTTTATTGGGGCACCTAGCACAGAATGTGGCATTGAAGAGAGACTTGGTAAAGGCTCCATTAAATCCCCTCTCTAACTAAGCCCCACAGAGCTTGATTGTAATTTATCTTCAGTTCTCACTCTTAATATTGGGATTCCCTAAGCTCTGGCCTCAGCCTTCTACTCTGTGTACAAACACACTCTCCAATCACCATGCCTTCAGATACCATCTGTATGAAGATTCTCAGTGTGTATATCTAGCCCTAATCTTCCCATTAAATTACAGATTTCCACATCTAACTTCCTCCTTGTCACTTGTACTCATGTAACTAAGAAGCACCTCAGCCTAACACGGCTAAAATAGAATCATCACAGCCGATACACACATACTAAACCTATTTTCTCCACCAGTCTTACCCATTCCAGTAAATATCACTAATATCCACTCAGTTTCTAAAATCCCAAACCAGCAATTTTCCTTCATCTCTTTAACTCACTAACCACAACCAATTCATCAGCAAATCCTATCGACTATACCTCCAACATATACCCCAGGTCTACTCAGATCTTTCCAATTTTCTCCATCTCCAAATACACGTTAGTCTAAATCACCACAAGCTCGTGCCTGGAAAGTTTCAAATTTCTCAGAGTTGTTGCTCTTGCCTCTGCTTTCCATTTGCCAGAGTAGCCATAGGCATGTTTAAAACAAAATCAGATAATATCACTCTACTGCTTAAAACCCTCCAGTGACTTCCCATTGCCCTTAGAATATAATCCAAACTTCTTAGCAATGGCCTACCATGTAGTCTGTGATGTGGCCCCCATCTACCTCTCTAACTTTATCTTTTACCATTCTTCCTGCTTTCTAGATCCCAGTTACACTGGCCTTCTCTCTGTTGCTTGAATATAAGTTCACACAAAGCCTTATGTTCACTATTTCTCTATATAAACATTCTGTCCTTTTGCCTGCATGACTGTCTTCTTTGTGTTTTTCAGGCCTAACCATCTGATCTGAGTATATCTCCTCTGAGTCCCATCACTTGCTTTATTTTTTTCATTTCACTAATTGTATATTCTGGGCTTGGGAGTTGTTTATAGAATATATGTAGTTAGGCTTAGTCACGCCAATTCTCTGTCATTTCTAGTTCCTTTAGCTATTACCACTCATCCTCTGTCACTTCAACCCAAGCTCTGCTTCTAGAGTTTTGGTATGAAGAAAAGAAATGAGGACTAGAGTTTCGGTATGAAGAAAAGAAAATACCAAAAGAAAGAGAAATCTGATAAAATTCGAACATAAGAGAATTCCTCCAATCACCTATGTATTTATCTATATCTGTACATGTGTCTATGTGCGTGTGTGTCAGGACGATAGAAAGTAAGAGAGATGCATATGCTCTGTGTGTACTATATATATATGAATTCATATCTACAATATTATTGGAACTCAAGAATTTCATTGCTAAAATAATTTTCTATGCACAGAGTGGGTACCTATTTGCATTTATTTTTCATAATTATTTCTATAATTGGTTCTACAAGTAAATACAAAAATAACTGGCTTATCCCTACCACCTGCTTAGTACAGATTATACAAAGAAAGCAATAATAATACATATTTAATTTCTCCTCCACTTTATTTTCTAACAAATCATAACATTACAATATTGGAATTACATCCAACTTAGTATTCTGTTCCTGCATTCAAACACCAGGATTCTTTTATAGAAAATAGAAACTCTTCATGAAAATTAAATGGTCAAATATGAGGAAGTGAATGGCTAATTGTAAATGTTATTTGAATCAATTCACATACAAAAGGTTCTCAGAAAACTTCTTTTAAGAGAACATTTTCGTAGGTGCATATGCTATCCATAAATCATTTTATTTGGTTTTACTCCATGTCAGTATCCCTGGAGTCAAAATAAAAGCTTTAAAGTTTTTGATTGGATCTTTTTCCTTCTCTCTCAGTCAATTAGTTATCCATTTAGTGAGTTATCTGTTTATCTGGAAGCATTGTCATATTTTGTGGATGCCATTCTCAGGACCGAATTGAAATGCAGAATAAAAAAAAAAAAAAAAACTATGGAAAAGATATTTAGCAAAAAAAAAAAAAAAAACACTTGGGATTGATGAAGATAGTAAACTAGATAGATAAACATGCTAGAAATTATAAATAACTGAAAATATTTTGTGATACTAGAACTAGAGGTTTTGATGACTCCTGTTCTTTGGCATTTCTAATCACATGTTAAATTACTGAATATCATTCTCCTTTAAGAGAATCACTGAATCACAATTTTTTTAAATTTTATTTTCTTAAATTGTATGTTAGACCCATGCTCTTCCTGTGAGAACTATATGGGGTTGGAATGAAGAACATAATCCCGGAAGCTGAAAGTTGAAATATTGCATTTTTGGTTTAGGTACAAAGAATCTAGTAAAGTCCACAAAACTAAGGGAAATCACTTTTATTTTCAATATCCATATTAAAATCTTTACATCCGTTATTTAAAATTTTATTAAATTCAATAATAATTTATCTTGATATTTAATATGTTACATGAAAATAGTAAGAGTCTTTAATAATAAATGGATGAATTCATAGCCAATTTATAACCATCTCAAAAAATCAAAAACCTTAAATGAGTAATTCCACAGAATTATTTGCCAATTATTTGAAGCCTAAAGTGATTGCGGGCCCTGAAGGAGAATAATGGTTGAGATATTGTGAGCGTGTACTACACCTGCATGCTTTATACTGGCAACATCTGATCTAGCATAGTTAAATTGGCAAGGAATACAAAATTACCAACAAGGCAATGTTATAATTTTGTTCTCCATGAGAAAATAGATTCTTTGTTCTAAGAGTACACTACTAATTTCAATCTTGCTGCTGGTGTGACTGTGTTAATGGTTCAAGGCAAATATGGCACTGTTCCTCAAAACACTAATTTTAAACACATGCTGTGCTGATAGAGGTCCATAATTATTATACAACATTCAAGCCTACAAAAATGTTTTAATCTAATAAAACAAAAAAGAAAAAAATGTATTCCCATATGGTTCCAAAATCCTTAAGAGCTTAGCTAAAAAGGCACTTATCAATAGAGGAAATTTTCTTCAACTACAATTTCTTAATTTATTTTTGTATTAAACCAAAAACTATTTCATTCACAATGGATATCACTATTCCTTTAAAGTTCAAGCTTTATTGGCAGACACAGGTGCAATGCAATTATATTGTTCTCTTAAAGAACGGTAGATGAACATAAGGAAAATGTACACAACATGTTATCTCTATATAAAATGCATCTTTTCTTTATCTCAACCAGCATCTTCTGGACATCTCCCATGCCTAAAGCATAGCAGGAAATCTCGATAGGCAAAAATGAACAGGATCAAGACATAAAAATCCATATCTATACTATAAGATAGAATTCTATGAGTACTGTAGTAGGGATAAAAAAAAATATGGTGGGGATGTCTAAAAAGAGAAGGGTAATTTCTTCTCTGGATATCATGACAGTTTCATTGAGAAGTTAATTGATCTGTCACTAAAAAATGGGTAGAAAAAATGTTGAGGCAAAGAAAAGAGGGTGAACCAAAGTACTGTTTAAGAATTAGTATGAGTATAGAGCACAAGGGAAAATAGTTGGAGATAAATTTGAAAAGTAGAATGAGGGTGTACTATAGAATCATGGGAGAGAATCTTAGGTAGAATAGAAGCACCTGACTGAAGCCGCTGAACATTGTGCTATATAATAATATAATAATTATATAATATATAATAAAATATATGCTGCAGTCATGTATAGAAAGAAGTAAGCTTTCTTTATATAGACAATAGCATATTTGAGCTCAGGTGATTTAATTGGCATTATCAGAATTGTGTGTTATTATAAGTATTTCACAATTATGTTCATGCTAGGACCAAGAATGTGTTATCCAGTAGTCTCTGTACTTTTGCCTATCTTTTAAACTTGAGCATTAGAAGAAAATATACATATTCCAGTATACATATACAAAAGATTTTGAAAAAAAAAACAGTTATTGAATTAGAACCTAAAATGGTTCTTGATGAAATGCTTTCATCTGAAATAATGATTGAGATAATACAAGGTATTTGTACTGCTTATTTAATTTTACTTCTGTAGATATATTCTCAAAATGTGTTTGAAGAAAATTTGAAAGTTTTGGGTAGATTTTATGATCGTAAAATCAAAATAATATTTTTGTTGTTTCAGATGATGGTGCCTATTAATTAACTGAGCAACTGTGGTAAGTTAGTTTATCTCTTCTCAAATCTACATAAAATGCTTTCTCCTTCTAAGATTCAAAGGATTTATGCTGCCTGCAAAACCTATAAAAACATGAACATTGAAATGAACTGAAAGTGAGGCATGACCTAAAGTAGACTTTTTTTCCCAGGGGTGTAATCTCCCCCACACCTCCACCTTTTTTTTCTTGAACTGAACCGAGACTGTAAATCAGAGAGTCTCTTCTACATGTACACCAGGAGGGGGTACTGTTTTCTAAATATTTTCTATTTCATATACATCTACTTGCCCAGGGATAACCTAAGAAAACACCCAAATGTTCATACCATCAAAGGTAGCAGAATGTCTTTTAAATAAATATTTATATTTTTAAGTAACTTAAAGTTATATAGAAGTTTGGCAAGAAAAAGTAGATGTTTCTCTCTTTTCTCTCCTCATTTCATGGAGGCGTTAGCAATCATGGTCATGATGTACACACAGGCTGATTACATTTAATTTTATTTTAATTGAATCATCATATTGGAAAGGAGAAATTTAAAAACAGTTTTCTCTTTTTGTTATGAATGTGCTGTAGCTTCACTCCTTTTGGAGACTTGGGAAATTTTCCATATGGATGAAGGAAATGAGTTATTAAATATTGTGAAAATAATAATAAAATATATGTTGCAATGATGTGTGGAAAGAGAAAGAAAAGAGAAAGAAGGAAGGAAGGAAGGAAGGAGGGAGGGAGGGAAGGAAGGAGGGAGGGAGGGAGGGAAGGAAGGAAGGAGAGAAGAGAAGAGAAAAGAAGAAAAAGAGAGAAAGACAAAAAACACTTTTTCTCTGGTAATCCGTTTGGTGTTTTAGGGTATTTTCTTCCCCTCTTCTGTTTTAATTTTTTTTAAAAAGATAATTTAGTTTTCAACCAGATTATATCAATGGATATGTTCGTTATTATAGTCATTTTATTTATTCAACTCTCAATCAAAATCTCTATCAATTAGAGAAGTAATATTTTATTGTTACAGTTTAAGTAGTTACAAAAAAACATTTTATGGTTTTTATATCGATAGTAAAACACCCAGTACTTACTGGCACAAATTATTTTTGTTTTCTCTATTATTATTACAAGCAGTGGGGAAAAAAAAAAAGAATGTATATGTATTAACTTGAATAATTGCCTTTGATTATTATGATTATTCATTGAAAATTAGGACAACTGTGTGTAGTTTGCATCTATCTAATTCATCTTTGGAGAAGTTGGTACTCTTTTCTCTCTATTTTGGAAGACTAAACCCAACACATTTGTGCTTTTACTATACTGGGAACTAGTATTTTCATAGACTTTCTTCACATTGTCAGATTATAGGAAGACTGCATCAGGTTGTTACCCATTTTACATCCATGAAAATTTTCCACTTTAGAGTACCTTGAGAGAAAGTGTTACCATTTTTCTCTCTTATTCAACTGCAATAAGAAAAAGGTTATGAAAGAGTGACTTTGTGTAGCATAGAGTAGCCTGCTTGGTAAAATAAGAGATGGTCAGATTAGGAGGTAGTTGGAAGTGTTGCCTAACTCAAGGAGTTCATTTTGCCTGCACACATCAAAGCCAAAAGAGACACAGCAGTCTGCAGCAGAGAAAGTAGAGCCTTATTTAAGAAAACGACGCCAAGCCCATAAACACAGATAAACTAGATACTCAAAGAACTGGTTCCTCGATGGCCTTTAGGGGATAGGTCATATAGGGAAAAACTCACTGGTCATGGTAGTTAAGGGAGTTGGGGTCCTGGGCTCTATCTACTCATTGGTCAGGGCTAAGGTAGGAGGCAGTTGATCACTGCATCAGGTCCTGAATTCAGTCATGGCATCATTCTGTCTGATTTAAGAGGATGCTAATAGGGTCATCAGCCTTCATGGGTGTGGAGCCGCAAGATGTTATTTTTAGTTTGACTTGAAACTCTGTTTCTGCGGGCAACAGACCTGAGACTTTGTTCCTAAGACTGTCTGATGCTGACCTAAGGGCTTAATGACGAAGGGAGTGGTTGTACAGTAAGCATGCAGAAGGATAAGGAAAGAAAAGAAGCCAGAGAGCCCAAGGCCAATTTGAATCAAGGAGCAAGAAGAGAGAAAGTCATTTTAAAGAAAAGCAGATTTGTTTGGTTACAGGAGGATAACAAAAAGTTTGAAGGTGTAAGAAAAGTTTACAGGCATTTAGATAAAAAAGAAGAATGGGTAACCTTATGGGATGCTGTGTGAGATGTTATTTAGGTAAGAGCGAATGATGGAGGAAAAAAATGAGTCTTACTGTATATTACATTAGTGCTTTTCAGACTTTAATGTGCCTATGAATCACCTGGCTGTCTTGTTAAAATGCAGATTCTAATTCAGTAGGTCTGCAGTATTGCTCAACTATCTGCATTTCTATAAGATTCCAGGTGATGCCAAAGTTGCTGGTCCAAGGACCAAACCTGGAATAGTAAAATACTACATAAATAATTCTCTCTTTGTATCCTATTTAAGGAATTTCAATCAAGATATTTCAGGCATTTGATTTGATTTTAGTGTTCTTATTTCACTGTGTAAAGATCAATCTTAAGATTAGAGAAAAAAAAAAAAAAGCGCTCAGTCTTAGTTTAGCCAACATAAAAAGAAATGTTTTTTGCTGGTTTCCAAGATCTATTTTCCCTTTCACTAACTGGTTAATCCAAGATAAACTGTGAAGAATCAGAAAAAGTCAATCTCTTTGACTAAAATAATTTTCAAGAGAATGAGATGTAAGATTTTGTAACCATACAAATCTTCACTTCTTTAAAATGACTTTCTTCTTTCTCCTTGATTCAAATTGGCCTTGGGCTCTCTGGCTTCTTTTCTTTCCTTATCCTTCTGCGTGCTTACTGCGCAACCACTCCCTTCGTCATTAAGCCCTTAGGTCAGCATCAGACAGTCTTAGGAACAAAGCCTCAGGTCTGTTGCCCACAGAAACAGAGTTTCAAGTCAAACTAAAAATAACATCTTGCAACTCCACACCCATGAAGGCTGATGACCCTATTAGCATCCTCTTAAATCAGACAGAATGATACCATGACTGAATTCAGGACCTGATGCAGTGATCAACTGCCTCCTACCCTAGCCCTGACCAATCAGTAGATAGAGCCCAGGACCCCAATTCCCTTAACTATCATGACTAATGAGTTTTTCCCTATATGACCTATCCCCTAAAGGCCATTGAGGAACCAGGTATTTGAGCACCTAGTTTACCTGTGTCTCTGGGCTTGGCGTCATTTTCTTAAATAAGGCTCTACTTTCTCTGCTGCAGACTGCTGTCTGTGTCTCTTTTGGCTTTGACATAGATAGGCAAAACA
>NW_011888917.1:1947000-1951427 GCF_000151845.1 Pteropus vampyrus
TGGGCTTGGCGTCATTTTCTTAAATAAGGCTCTACTTTCTCTGCTGCAGACTGCTGTCTGTGTCTCTTTTGGCTTTGACATAGATAGGCAAAACATCTTGAGTTCAGTAACAATTTTACAAAAAAAAACTGTGGTTTTCTAATATTGCAATATATTCAAAGGCAATCACATTATCACCTTGCAGTAGTCAAATTATAAAAAAGCAACAATGGAACTTAGGTTAAGTGGAATTTCTTAACCTAAAAATAAAAAGCCATAGTGAAAGACAACAAGCTTTTATTTGAGATCCAAAATGACAGCTTTTTTGGGCAGAACCCAAATGGTGTTTGGATTAAGAGGTGAAGGCAAGAGGTATTTATGAGAAAGAGAAGGGGGATAATTACCTGCATAGAAGGAAGGAATTTCTATCAGAGTTATTATATTGAGGAAAGGATTTCTATAGGTTCAGATAAGCTAACATAGTGATACTAATTCTAAACAATGTCTTTAATTTTTAGTTCTTAGACATAATGTCTGCTTTCTTAGTTTTGCAAACAGTTCTTCGGAGTACAATTCTGCTTTATGCCCAATACAAAGGTTATTTTGCTCAGCTTTAATATTCCAAATGTTTGAAGAGTAAGACCTGCAATGCGGATCCTCAGACAACATTTTGAAGTGGCTCCATTTATATTATTTTCACATATTAGAGAGTCTTAACTATAATATAAGTGGACATTATAATCATTGCTGTACTTGAAAGTACTTGAATTTTGCCTTGAAAATATAATAAAATGTCATTTTTTTTATCACATCCCTATTGACACCAAGAATGTCCTCTAGTCTAACTGTTAAGCATATTCAGATTCCAAAGAGATTATCAAGAAATCACAGTAGAAGTTAGACTAGGCAGGGTAGGTCAGTAATCATAAATAATAAAGTCAAGAGGCCCTAATCTAATGGTGTAAGGAAATATATTGGACCTTCTAGAACCTGGATTCCCCTAGGAGACTGGAGGAGGCCAAAGAAATAGATGTTTTAAAAACAATCTGAAGTTTTACTTCAAACTCTTTCCTCTTGATGAGTGTCTCTTTACTCAAAATTCCTATCAGAATCTCCTGGGGAGATGAAAACATAGATATCACCTAGAACCCATCCAGACCAATTAACTCAAAGTTTCAGGGTGGTACCAGGTATCCAAAGGTTGATGCCCCATCTCTCTGGTGATTTTGTGGGGAAATGGAGTTGAGAATCATTGTTTTAGACCACATATTACCTTTTTTTCTGGTCTTCTTTTAATATACATACATATTCCTTTTCTTTAAATTAAGATATATATGTACTCTTCCATTTATCAAGAAAATATAGGAACTCAACAAAATAATAATAACTAACTGTTATATAGTGCTTACTATTTGTCAGACACTGTTCTGAGTGTTTCGTATGCACTAGAATGATCCTAGACACTATGTACTGTTGTTATCCTCTTTATATATAAGGAAACTGAGACACAGATATTAAATTTCCAAAGCTCGCATAGGTGGTAAGTAGTAGCATTGGGACGCTACCCAAGCTTTCTGGTTCAACAGCTATGCTTTACTAAACTACCTATCAATCGCCAATTGATCCTTACATTCATCAAATATTTCTGGAACAGCTTCTTTATGCAAGGTGCTAGGAATAGAGTAATAGGCATAACATAGCATCTGCCTTTATGGAAATTTATTTCTCGTGGGAGACAGAATAGTCAAAAAATTTTAAAAACCTTAGAATTTATGGCAAGAAGACATGGGATTCAAATATGACCATTCCATTTGCTTTCTGAACGATCATAGCAATCTCTTTACCTCTGTAATAATCTAAAGAAATAATATGAAGATGTATCTAAGTGGATTATTTTTATTACTTTACATAATCATTGACCATAATGAAAGAAGTTTTGTTTGTACGTCCGGCTTTAAAAAAGCATTTTATCGAAAAAGATTTGCTCCATTTTAGTAATCACTAAGGACATTGTGAAAGCACTAAATTTCAGGAAGGTATTGGTGGCAATGTTAATGGTGTTGGCATCACTGGTGTTGGTAATGGTGATTATTGTAATTATGGTGGTAATGGCTGAAATGTTGAAATTGATGGTAACAACTACCATTCATTAAGCATTAGTTATGGCTCAGACATTACACTAAATTCTTTTTATTTATTACTTTCTTTAATCCATTCCACAGTCCTATGAGTTAGTGTAAGTATTGTTCATACTATAGAGCTAGAAAATGTGAGAATTAGGAAGCTTAATATACTCAGGTCACATAGCTGAACAAGTAATAAAGCCTGGGTTTGAACCAAGATGTATCAATTATCTGTTGTGTAACAAATCACCCGGAGTTTTGGTGGCTTAAAATAACCATTTTTTCATGATTCTATAGGTTGACTAGGCAGTTATTCTACTCTACTTGGTGTTGGCTGGGGTCACTTACGTAGCTACATTCAACTAGGAGCCTAACTGAAGGTCTCAGATTTGCATGTGGCCTTTCTTCCTACATAATGAGTTATCTTCCAGAGACTCTCCACATAGTATTTTTCTGTAGCAGAATACCTTAGACTTTCCCATAGCATGCAGCTTGGTTCTAAGGAGTCCATTCCAAGGGACAAACCCCACTGAAAATGCCTTGTCTTGCAACATACTTTCTAAAGTTTCATTTGCCAAAATAAGTCAAATAGCCAAGCCCAGAGTCAATGTAGGAGGGAACCAAACAAGGGCAGGAATACTTAGAGGCATGGTTCAGTACAAGGGCAGGAATGCTTAGAGGCATGGTTCAGTACAAGATATGCCTGATTCCAATACCCACTGTGCTTTTAATTGCTATAGTTTATTCCCTCCCTAGAGATTTTGAAATTGAACTCTGAAAGAAAACAGACCACATGGTATTGTTGAGGACACTCCATAGACAGACTTGACCTGGACTTATTCCAATAACAGTGAGCACATTTTAGTACTCAACCAGGAGGTTTATTATAGAAAATTCAATATTGAGGTGGATGGCAAGATTAAAAGTTTAAGAATTCAGAGCTTTGTAAGGGATCTCTCTGTAGTCTGATTACTAAAAATGTCAAGACATAGTTGGCAAAACTGCGAATATTTAGACACTGGATTTCTACTTTTGCCCTAATGTAGGATCCCATTTTCACAAATATACATCTACATGCAGGTGAACGATATTTAGTGATAGTATTGTGTCTACTTAGATTACCAGATTATCAGTAAGATCCTCAAAGCTGATCCCCAAAGCATGCAGAAAAGATCTGGGTCTGAAGGGTTCAGAAGGTGAAAGACACTTGCTGTTACCAATGACCCATCTATCTTGTAGAGAAACCTGTTAATATGAGTTCGTGAATAGCTTTCAATTTTGAACAGGCTGTGTCTCAATGGGCCTGTCAAATGAGTTAGTTAGAAAACAAACATTCCGCTTATCCAGAACTTTATTATTGTGGTCACCAATTTTCCTAGCCTACTGTACATACCGCCTTCACTTAGGGCCAAAGATTATCTTGATTGTCTCTCAAGATCATGATAATATACAGAGTTTTGCCTCACTGCCTTTCAGACTTTGTTTTAATTTCTTTTTTTCATGCCCCCACCCCCACCCCACCCTGGAGCTCCACAGAGAACATCAGTCTCTAGGACAATAAATTTAGAACGTTTTAATCATTCTAATTTTTTCTATTGTTTAAAAGTAGTACGGATCAACCACCCACTCCCATCATTTAAGGACTAAAATGTTGAAAATTGAGTAAACTCAGTATCATCATAAATCAGGGTTCTCCCTGTGTACCAAAGTCTTTTTTAAATTTTGAAATAGCTTCCAAAGAAGGAAGAAAGGGGAAAAAAAATGTGTGTGTGAGAAAACATGGGTTTTTTTGCTTTTTCTTAACATAGAACCAAAGTTTAGTAGCATTCCCCTTTATTATGACTGGATGCAGGATCCATTTCTCATGTTCTTCCAGAGAGTTTTGTTTTACTAGTCAATAAACACCGAGTCCATATGCTATAAAGGGAAAAGAACTAATGCCTCGATATATCAAATAGGGATTTCTAAGTTGCACCAACAAAATAATTGGGTACATGTACAAACTAGGATTCACATGTACAGAATTCAGATTTTGTGTATGCAAAAGAGATAATTGCACAATCAAGTAGATACCTTTGGTTAAAATCATTGTATATGCAAATTCATCATTTGCAGGAGGTAGTCATATTTCGTACATAACATATACATAATTTGTGGTTTCTAATTTAAGGTAGTTTCATGGCAGAAGTAGTCTTACCTATTGGATCTCATGTTTTACTTATTAGCCAAATACTAATTTTTATAATTTTTTTTATCTTCAGTAATCATATTACTGTCATTTTAAAGATGAAATTTCTCCTTATCAATATCATTTAAAATCAGAGT
>NW_011888917.1:1951917-1957089 GCF_000151845.1 Pteropus vampyrus
TGATTGTCTCTCAAGATCATGATAATATAAAGAGTTTTGCCTCACTGCCTTTCAGACTTTGTTTTAATTTCTTTTTTTCATCCCCCCACCCCCACCCCACCCTGGAGCTCCACAGAGAACATCAGTCTCTAGGACAATAAATTTAGAACGTTTTAATCATTCTAATTTTTTCTATTGTGTAAAAGTAGTACGGATCAACCACCCACTCCCATCATTTAAGGACTAAAATGTTGAAAATTGAGTAAACTCGGTATCATCATAAATCAGGGTTCTTCCTGTGTACCAAAGTCTTTTTTAAATTTTGAAATAGCTTCCAAAGAAGAAGGAAGAAAGGGGAAAAAAAATGTGTGTGTGAGAAAACATGTTTTTTTTTGCTTTTTCTTAACATAGAACCAAAGTTTAGTAGCATTCCCCTTTATTACGACTGGATGCAGGATCCATTTCTCATGTTCTTCCAGAGAGTTTTGTTTTACTAGTTAATAAACACTGAGTCCATATGCTATAAAGGGAAAAGAACTAATGCCTCAATATATCAAATAGGGATTTCTAAGTTGCACCAACAGAATAATTGAGTACATGTACAAACTAGGATTCACATGTACAGAATTCAGATTTTGTGTATGCAAAAGAGATAATTACACAATCAAGTAGATACCTTTGGTTAAAATCATTGTATATGCAAATTCATCATTTGCAGGAGGCAGTCATATTTTGTACATGTATACGTAATTTGTGGTTTCTAATTTAAGGTAATTTCATGGCAGAAGTAGTCTTACCTATTGGATCTCATGTATTACTTATTAGCCATTTACTAATTTTTATAATTTTTTTTATCTTCAGTAATCATATTACTGTCATTTTAAAGATGAAATTTCTCCTTATCAATATCATTTAAAATCAGAGTTATTATTAGCCTATTGTTTTGAAAACTGGTTGCACAAATTTACTTGTGCAAACACTGATGATGTTTTGTATGTCGAATCACCTTCAATTTTGAGGTTTGTTCCAAATGAGAAAGGAAAAAAAAAAAAATTAGAATATCGCTAATTAAAAACCCCCATCTATTTCTCATTTTTATTAACATTTTTACGTTTCTGAAAATTAGATAGATTTAAAAATCAATTAGTACATTTAATATGGTCTCTTATTTATTCTGAAAGTAACCCTTAACTTAATGACGCATCTTACAATAAAGAATATCTTATAATCAAGATATTTTGATAAATCCTATCTTGCAACCATTATTATCTTATTATAAATCCCATTTTGTTATCGGTAACAAGAACAACACACACTTACACTTGCTTATTATATGCTAGGTCACTGTCTTTCACAACTAGCCTGTTAGGTTTATCATATTTTACAGATGAGAAAACTGAGGCACAGAGCACATGACTCACCAAGGGTCACACAGCAATTACATGATAAAGCTAGGAAATTCAGTACTTGATAAGACTGTAGCTATTGTCTTCCTTAGCTGCAGCGCTGACTCTACTCAAGTCACTTCCTTAAGGCATCTGTGACTGAAAAGCTATAATGAGATCAGTTTGTACAGGATTTACCTCCTCTTTCTCTTCCCTCTTTTGCCTGTCTTAAGGCAAAAAATGTATAAAAAATAAAAACTCAAAACATTCCCTCCTTACTTTTCATCCACTTTCTTGCTTATCTTTTGTGCCTGTCCTCTGAAGACTCTGGGGCAGAAGAAAACTGGTTAGAGGACCTGGAGAACCTGGAGGATGGAATCCACCATTGGTAGTAGGCTAGAGTATCAGGGAGTCCAGGAATTTGTTTTCCTATGTCTCTTGATAACCATATTAAAAGAAAATAAATCTAAGCACCAGTGTATTCCAAGTTACTGTGATCTTTGTTCAGAACCCTCCAATGGTTCCTTCATCTTACTCAGAATGAAAGCCAAAGTCCTTATAATGGCCTTCAAGGTTGCCCATGATCTGGCCTCCTCTCTGATCTGGTTTCCTGTCACCTTCTACCTCTGTCACCTGTTCAAACTAATTCAGTTTCCCTTCTTGCCCTAGAATCTGCTCAGCAGTCTCAGGCCTGAGATATTTTGTACTTGTTTTCTCCACCTGGAACAACCCGTGATTTCCCCGGGTGACCTTCAAGTCTCCGTTCAAATGTCATCTTATTACAGTGATATTTCTCCCACCTCTGCCCCTTCTTATCCTACTTAATCTATTTTCTTTTGCTTCCAGAGTACTTACCCATCACATCTATTATAAATGCATTTGTCTGACTTTTCTTACTACAATCTGTAGACACTATAAGAAAGCAATGATTTTAAATAGAATGTTTTCTGCTGTATCTGCCACCCCTGGCATAGTGTAAATGCTCAGTAACTAATTGTTGTACAGATAAATGAAGAAGCAAATGAAGGAAACAAACAAATAAATGAATATTCTCGATTTCTTATTCAAGAATTTTTTTCTTAGCTATTGTTAGAATGATTGCTTGTTAGGTGCAAAATGATTGAACAACATTAATACACATAAAGATATATTAAAGTGTTGCTTTACATGAGACAAGCTAAAGGAGGTGAAACTGAAAGTTATTGCAATTAAAGATAAATTATTTAAAAATATCAGTTTTATTACTTTATTGAACATAATTAAAGCAATAGCTAGTCATTATACATACTTATTTTGTACCATCCCTGTTTTATGTTTTACATATAGTATATAATTTAATCCTCACAACTTTATAATAAAGGTACTGTCTTTATATCCATTTCACAAATGAGAAACCTGAGGCACAGAGAGTTTGTTACTTGCACAAAATCAAAGAGAAACCTATAGACTCACATTATAAAGTGAAAATATATGTACATGAGATTTATTGTTCAATACTAAACTCTCTCTAATAATCCCACTTTGATTTTTTCCACAAGAGTAGCAATATTGTTGCATCCCTTTATACTCATTATCTCAGCAACCCATTTTTTTTTCTTTCTGAATGTTTCAGAAATTATCTTGGAGGAATTAATAAATGCATTAGTATACATATGCTACATACTTTCCTGGCCTAATACCTATAATTACAGAAATCAAATTTTATTTTAGTTTATTTTTTCTCTCATGACAGTTTTAGCATGGCATATTTAAGAGTTTCCTGTTAAAATGCAGTTTCTGAATCATTTCTTCAAACCTGTATATGAGAACATGCTGTGATTAAAAACCAGTTTTGCAATGAATCACTGGAATCATTTACTATTGCCTTTCTTTAATATCTGAATGATACTTAAAACTAAGGTAACTATACATCACAGTTTACTTGGGAAATGTCAGTTCATGTCTGTTTTCCCAGTGTAATTATTAATATATGTAGATATATTATTAATAACATACTTTCACTTTTGAAAGTGTCTCAAAAATGTTTATTATAGACAGTATATTATGTTCACCTACTTAAAGCAGATATATGATATTGACAGAAAGTCTTTTACCCTGGTGTAAAAGGAGGAAAGATTAAATGTACTCAATAATTTTATTTTAATTTTATAAGAAATCACTTTATTAAAATCCAGAGAGAGGGAATAATACATGTTCACTAAAATGAAACACAGTAGGCACAAACTATTCTTCCACTTGCTTAATAGAAATTCCCTCAACAAATCTGATAAACCAAGTTGAATTATTAAAAGAATTACTTTGCTAGAAAAGACAAAACATTTATTATCTATTCTTTACTAGATTTCACATAAACACATACTGAAAGCATTAGAGAAGCAGAAAAATCATGTTCCATTTACTGTTCCACCAAATTTTTTCAAATGTAAGCCTTGTCATTGGCTATACTGGCTAGTACAAAGAAAACAGATTTCTACTCATCCTCAGCACCTGCACTTGCACCCAAACTCTTTAATGCCTCCTGGCATTGAACAAGCACGCAGCCAGAATGTCCTGATATTTTTCAGTTTAGTTCCATCAAGTCACAAATTCCTGAAAGGCCCAACCTGCAGATTCTACATGAAGAGTTTTTTTTTTCCTTTTTCCCTTTAGGTGAAGGAAAACTCTGTGTTAGGGCTCAGGAGCCTGAGACAGCCACTCAGTTCCCTTTTGCTTCATAATATTCTGAAAAGTACAGCCAACTGTCCATGATAACCTACGTTCTGCCTTTGTGTGTATGTGTGTGTGTGTGTGTGTGTGTGTGTGTGTGTGTTTTATTCAGAGGGCCTAATTTAAAAAATTAATACAGAAATGTTAGTTACAGTATTTGTGTGATTATTTTGTATATGAAAGATTTAATTTTTAGGAAATTAGAAAAGATTTTATTATTTTTTTAATATTTTGCTATTAAAATACATTTTTGCTGCAACTCTTTCCCCTTTTCCTCCCTAGAAACTTATAACCACTGCTATAAAATGTTTCTAGTCTTTAGAATGGTTGACTGCTTTCTCAGAGAACTGAATTACCTCCAAGAATCTCACCACCATCCTCTGTGAAGTCTACAGTAAGACTGTTGCAACCACCATTTATTTTCCCTACACATACTTTTAGTCCTCAGTGTTTTATTTACAAGAGTCTTCTCTACTAAAATACATTGCTAGATCTGCCAGAAATATTCCAGACCTTGCCTCAGTGCCACACCTTTGTTTCAAAGTGAGGTAGATTAGTATGTCAGCAACCTTAGGTGATAAATCTCCATGTGGTGCCTGAGCCTCTAAGGTGACTGCCAGAGGCTCATAGACTTCATATCAGTCACTTAGACAGGATTAGGGAAATCTAGAAGGTGCCTGGAATTGCAAATAAACATCGGAAGTTATCTTTGTAATTATATTTTTAAACTAGGGCCCATGTAAATCAATTCCAACTAAGTTCAGAGTAGACAAGTATTTTCTCCATTTTTAAGCTGGCAGTCTTAAAATTTTCCCCGAGGTAAATTCTTTCTCATAAGGCAAAGAAAGCCACAATGGGCTTCTGAAATCTCTTAAGATAGCTGTCTCAGAAGCTAATGGATATCTATGCAATGAGGCCCCGGGTAGGTGGACATAATTCTTTAATAAGACAACATATTTTAAATGAACATAGGATTGAATCACAGATTAAAATTACACCTCTGCCACTTACTTTCTGTGTATCTCTGGACTATTCACTTTAATTACAAGGTTGTATCTTTAAATGGAAAATGGAAATCAAAAGTAATATTCACTCCAAAGTC
>NW_011888917.1:1957139-1959406 GCF_000151845.1 Pteropus vampyrus
TTATATTTTTAAACTAGGGCCCATGTAAATCAATTCCAACTAAGTTCAGAGTAGACAAGTATTTTCTCCATTTTTAAGCTGGCAGTCTTAAAATTTTCCCCGAGGTAAATTCTTTCTCATAAGGCAAAGAAAGCCACAATGGGCTTCTGAAATCTCTTAAGATAGCTGTCTCAGAAGCTAATGGATATCTATGCAATGAGGCCCCGGGTAGGTGGACATAATTCTTTAATAAGACAACATATTTTAAATGAACATAGGATTGAATCACAGATTAAAATTACACCTCTGCCACTTACTTTCTGTGTATCTCTGGACTATTCACTTTAATTACAAGGTTGTATCTTTAAATGGAAAATGGAAATCAAAAGTAATATTCACTCCAAAGTCATTAAATGGGTTAATGCAAATAAAATGCATAGAAAAGTGCCTTGCTTAATTACTGTTCCCTCAGCTAGCATACTAGGATAATCATTTTTCTTGTCCATATTCACTTTCACTAAGTTTTGTCAAGCCTCAGCATACACACACACACACACACACACGCACATGCACACGCACACGCACACACACACACACAGCCATGCTATAGAGTAGTTAGAAGCCGTGTGGGATGAAATACGTGCTCACCGAAAGAACCCATAAGCTATTTCACATGCTTTCCTGAAAATATATATGTAAATATTGGCCTGCTGTGATTACTGATCCATGTTAGGCTTAAGGCAAAAGCGGAATCTGTAAGCATTTTGAGCTATTTGTATAAGATTGTCTAGAACTTCTCTTTTTCTCATTCCCCCCGCCTCCGCCCCACCGCCCACTTTCTTCTTATTTATCTTACTCTCTGGGACTATGTCTGAAGGCTGTTGATCAAAAGAAGAAGAAAAAAATCTATACCCTGGGTAAAAATTGTGGAGAATAAAAGTTTGCCTAAAACCTCTGGCTGTCTTCACAGTTCATGTGAGTCCAAATGAAAATGGGTGAAAATGCCAAACAATTTTAAAGGCTTTCAGACACGGGGATGCTTGTGAAATGAAGACAGAGCATGTGGGTTCATTATTCTTTTTTATGTCAATATTATGTCTACATTATGGCATTATGTTGGAAGACTTCAAGAAACAGTGTGAGTCAGGAAATAAAATTTCTATCGCTCAGATAGCACCTGAGGAAAAAAAAGTAAATGCTTCAGAATTTGAAATACTGTGTTTAGAAAAATGATATATTAAATGCATGCATGTTCAATAAATTGAGAGGGATACTGTGAGCAGCTTTTAAAACTATTTGAGAGTTTCAGGATACACAGTTGTTTTCAGGAGCACTTTATTTTTTAATGTCATATCTAATGCAGAATTTTTAAACATCATCAAATAGAAACACCACTATAAATCTGAAAGAAAATAGTGAAGCATGAAAATATTAGTGATGAGAAAATTCATCATACTAGAAAGTTCCAATAGTAATACTTAGTGATCAAGGAGTTCATTTTATTGTACAGTTTTTGCAAACAGCCTATACCTACAAGTTACAAGAAGTAGTAACAACCAAAGTGAAAAAGCAATCAATTTTTAAATGTCAAGGAATCCACTTATTTATTTTCTAGAAGTTAGCTTAATTAGAAAAGTTGTTACAAGTGTTAAGACCCTGGAAGGAACATAATCTATAAGTTAAATGACAATGTTGTACATTCTTACTGAAAGAACTCAGAGACTTAGCTTGCACATACCAGGTGATCAGTGTTGGAGTCATATACACAGATGATGTTGTCACATTAGATAAGTTTTTGGATGATGTTGTTTGACCCACAGAAATGTCTGATCTATCATTCAAATATCATATTCTAACATAAAATTTTCATACCCAAGGTAAATAAGACACAAAATTTTATAGATAGCGTGAGAATTTGAAAATCCTGATAAACTAGGTTTAGTTATCCTCTTCTATGCAAACTAGATGAATGACCTTGCACAAGTAAACTGCTGAGATGTATGTTCTTTATCTATAAATTGTATATGTCTATGAACAAAAGAATGTGTATATAATTATCTAAAGTGCCCCATAATTTAAATTCAATGTGATCAGTAATACAATGCAGTTGTTTGATAAATATAGCCAGTATGTAGGTTTATACATATAGATAGACTTTTGTGAGTAAGTGGGGCCTTATGATTAGTTCTGGCCAATACACTGTGAACGGAGTGACATATCACTTTTGGAACAAGTATTTAATTTCTGTTGTAAGAACCCATGGAGTGCTCTCTTCTTTATGGAACAAT
>NW_011888917.1:1959456-1966442 GCF_000151845.1 Pteropus vampyrus
TTTTTAAACATCATCAAATAGAAACACCACTATAAATCTGAAAGAAAATAGTGAAGCATGAAAATATTAGTGATGAGAAAATTCATCATACTAGAAAGTTCCAATAGTAATACTTAGTGATCAAGGAGTTCATTTTATTGTACAGTTTTTGCAAACAGCCTATACCTACAAGTTACAAGAAGTAGTAACAACCAAAGTGAAAAAGCAATCAATTTTTAAATGTCAAGGAATCCACTTATTTATTTTCTAGAAGTTAGCTTAATTAGAAAAGTTGTTACAAGTGTTAAGACCCTGGAAGGAACATAATCTATAAGTTAAATGACAATGTTGTACATTCTTACTGAAAGAACTCAGAGACTTAGCTTGCACATACCAGGTGATCAGTGTTGGAGTCATATACACAGATGATGTTGTCACATTAGATAAGTTTTTGGATGATGTTGTTTGACCCACAGAAATGTCTGATCTATCATTCAAATATCATATTCTAACATAAAATTTTCATACCCAAGGTAAATAAGACACAAAATTTTATAGATAGCGTGAGAATTTGAAAATCCTGATAAACTAGGTTTAGTTATCCTCTTCTATGCAAACTAGATGAATGACCTTGCACAAGTAAACTGCTGAGATGTATGTTCTTTATCTATAAATTGTATATGTCTATGAACAAAAGAATGTGTATATAATTATCTAAAGTGCCCCATAATTTAAATTCAATGTGATCAGTAATACAATGCAGTTGTTTGATAAATATAGCCAGTATGTAGGTTTATACATATAGATAGACTTTTGTGAGTAAGTGGGGCCTTATGATTAGTTCTGGCCAATACACTGTGAACGGAGTGACATATCACTTTTGGAACAAGTATTTAATTTCTGTTGTAAGAACCCATGGAGTGCTCTCTTCTTTATGGAACAATGACTGTCAAGATTTAAGGTAGCAGCTGTTCTATCAGTCTCGATCTTTGAGTGACCATGGTAAGCTGAATACCCTAACTAACCGACTCTGGAACTGTAACAAGAAGGAGAAATAAGTGTTTATTTGAGATTTGGACTCAATTGTTACTGTAGCATAACAGCCTATTCTGACTAAGAAATACAATTAAGGTCTCACCTAAAAGCTTTTGATAACTTCATCATAATAATAATTGTAAGCATAAGTATAAAAAGTGCCAGTATCTGAATTTACAGTTTCTCTTTGGATGTCATTTGACTTTAATAATATATTACTTAAGACATCAAGAAGTGCCCAGGCATGGCAGCACCCCCTTCAAATATTGAGAATGATTAAGAGCAAGTTATTTAAGCTCTTTGGTCTTCTTATCCTAAATTCGCTTAGTTGTGTTAGTAAGTCTGTGAGGCAAGTGTTATAGTGCTTCATAACGAGAAACCCACAGGGTTCTATTTCAGTCTTATAGGTCTATTAAAGACTTTCAAATATGGCTCTATTAATATTTCTTCCTTTTAAGACTAGATTCGTCTTTAAGACATACACTGTTTCATTTTATATCTTAAAATACTTTAGCATTTAGGAAATATTTCTCTTTATTAAGTCCAATTTCAGTAAGATATCAGTAATTAAATACCTAATGTCAAATTTCTTTCAGCTGAGTTAATGGGTTTGGGCTCATAGGTGAAATTTAATTCCTAATCCTAAACACTATTTAAGTCAATATTTGTCATGAAATAGTTGAATATATATTGTAATTAAAAAGGTAAATTGATTAATGGAGAAAGAGTTGGTCATTAGTAATCACAGATTAAGTCCTTTATACCTGAAGTCAAGTTTTACAGCAGGACGAAACTGAGGCAGGTCAGAGTTCAGCAAATGCCCCTGGAACAGTGGTTATTTAGCTGTTTGATTGCTGAGAAGGAAACAATCTTACATATTATATATATACATATATACACACACATTATACACATTATAGTAGAAATAGAAGTCTGAATGTAGACATTTTTTCAAGCCTGTGCACTGAATAGAGATTATGTGAAGGTTTTCAGCAATCAAATGTGTAATATAATCAAGAGGAATCACGGTATAATAAAATGATAACATCTAATAATGGTAAACTCTTCTCCGAACAATTTCTCCTTCCTTGTGCATTACATTATAAAATGATTTAATACCACTTCTTTTTCAAGGAGAATCTCTTTTCAATCTTCATTTTGTTTTGTTTTTATTGTGGTAAACTATATATAATGTGAAATTTACTATTTTAGCTATTTTTAAGTGTACAATTCAGTGATATTTAGTACATTCGCATTGTTGCTACCTTTCTTACTGTGCATCTTCAGAACTTTTTCATCATCCCAAACTGAATTCCATACATATTAAACCGTAACTCCTTGTTACCCCCTCACCCCAACCCCCACTAACCAGCAACCTACTTTCCATTTCTATGAATTTCAATCTTTTAGGTACCTCATATAACTGGAATCATATAATATTTGTCCTTTGGTGTCTTTGGTGTCTCGCTTATTCCACTTTGCATAATGTTTTGAAGGTTCATCTATACTTTAGTATCTATCAGAATTTCATTTATTTTTAAAGCTGAATAATATTCCACATCAACATTTTGTTTATCCATTCATCCATTGATGGATATTTGGGTGTTTCGAGCTTTGACTATTATGAATAATGCTGTTATGGGCATTGGTATTCCAGACTTTTTTTCTTTTTCAGTGTAATAAACTCCTGATATTGACCGAAATATTTAAGTTTTGTTTGAAACATGCACACACAATACAGGCTTGAGTCGTAGGCCTGTATTTAACTTGTGTTATTATCTTTTTAAATTTTTAATAATTAAAATCATGATTTTTATCTATCTTTGAATATACTTTTGCTCATGATACCATTTCTTTAAGAATTTTTTTGCAAAAAAAAAAAACAAAGTTTTTTTTAATGTCCTCCTCTATCACTGATTTTTTCGTTTTGTTTTTGTTTTTGTTTTTGTTTTTTTCTGAAAACCAGTCAGCATATCCATAACATGTTTTTCTTCATGGTTGGTCTAAGACAATGAGAACATTTAGGAGACTTAGAAGATGAGAATGATAATGCTTAGAACCATATAAGTTCAAAATTATCCCAAATGGGACTTTCTCATGTTTGTGTCTTATTTTTCCTTGTGCATGGATTGCTTTTTAAAAAAAGATAAATTTGGCTATATTCTCAACAGTCAATGACTTTTCACTAGTTAGTATGCTTTGAGGTTCTTGAACCTGGGAGGAATAAATCTAAACTTTCTCTTACATTAAAGCCTTCTTAGCTTTTATCCAAATGAATGATTTTATCATTATTTCCCTTTACTAGCCTAACCTTATTACCCTCTGATTTAGTCAGGATTCTCCAGAGAAAAGAACCAAAAGAACCAATATATATATATAAAATTGTTTACAGGGAAGCTTAGAAGTTCCACTATCTGCCATCTGCAAGAGAGAGAAACAAGAAAGCCTGTGGTACAACTCAATTTGAGTTCTAATGCCTGAGAACTAGGGGTACTGCTGGTGTAAGTCTCAGCATCTGAACACCCGAGAACCAGGAGCTCCCATGACCAAGGGCAGAAGATGAACATTCTAGCTAGTGAACAGAGAGAGAAAATTTGTTCTTCCTCTGCCTTATTGTTTTATTTGGACCCTCTACAGATTGAATGGTGCCTCTTCATATTGGTTAGGGCAGATCTTCTTTACTCAATGTACTGATTAGAATGTGTTCTGCAGCATTCTCATAGATACATTCAGAAATGTTTTACTAGCTACTGGACATCCTTTAGCCCAGTCAAGGTGACATATAAAATTAACCATCACATCCTCACTCAGCTTTGTTTATATTAAGTTAAATTAACTTCTGGAACACACTTTTATTCTATGTTGCGTGGTCAAACTTGTTTTTCCTTTCTTCAATGTTGCCTATTTCAATACTTCCAGGCATATATAATATCAACTTCCTCTAAAATTCTATAGCAATTTCAATGTACTTCTCTTTTGGCTTTAATATCCCAGTTTCAAATTTAATTATATAAATAATATATAACTATATTTATTGTTTAAAAATTTAAATGGAATTAATATAAATTAAAAAGTAATCATTTATCATACCTCCTAATCCTGCCCCCATTTGCAACTACTATGAAATTTGGAGTGTATTATTCAGAGATTTTTATATGTATGATGGAATTATCCTTGACATAAAATCTGTGACTTTCCTTCATCACTTAACAATATTTATGAGACATTTTTGTGGGTTAATATATAGATCTGCTTTATTTTTTAATGGTTGCATACTTTTCTATAACATGGATATGCCAGTTTTCTTTATTTCCTTTTTATAGAGGTGTTAAAAGTCATAAGTGATATACTCATTAAAATTTCTATATTATGAAAATAACCATGAGTAAAGTTAAAATGGGAGGAAATATTTGTATATGTATAACTGATATAATATCCATAATATATAGTCAACAAATAGATGAGAAATATGCAAGCTTTCCAATATAAAATTTTAAAAAGTTCTGTGGTAAGCTAAATAAAGCTATCAAAAATATCTAAGATTTAATCCCTGGAATCTGCAAAGATTACCTTATATGGCTAAAGAGTTTTTGCAGATGTGATTAAAGTTAAAGATCTTGATATGGAGAGATTATCCTGCATTATCTTAGTGGGCCCTACGTGTAATCATGTGTCTTTATAAGAGTCAGGCAGAGGGAGAGGTGACTGCAGAAGAGAAGACCATGACACCAGAAGCAGAGACTAGAGTGATGTGGCAATAAACCAAGGAATGCTGGCAGTCACCAGAGGTTAGAAAAGACAATGAACAAATTCTACCCTGGAGTCTCCAGAGGGAACTAGCCCTGCTGATACCTTAATTTAACTCTCATAGACTCATTTCACACTTCTGGCCCCAGACCTGTAACAGTATTTGTTGTTTTGTTTTATGCCATGAATTGTATGGTAATCTATTATAGCAGTAATAGGAAAGTAACATAAATGCTAATAATAAATATTTCTATGAGGATTTCTAGGTGTTAGGCACTCTTATATACATATAAATTATATAAACTTATCAAAAATAAATCGTCACACCAATCTTTGCAGGATTCTGAGGCACCGGGAATTTAAGTAGCTTGCTTAGGATCACACATCAAGCAAGTGGTAAAGTAAGGATTTGAACTGAGGCAGCCCAGGTCCTGACTTCACATTTTTAACCATTGTACCATTCAGCCTTTCAGGGAATGATTAAACCCAGAGATAGAAGTTGATGGTCAGGAACATAAATGGTCAGACTGAGGGTGGCGGGGTGTTGGTGTTGGTGGCAACTAAAGATAGATAACAATGAGTGTTGGCAAAAATGTAGAAGAAAAAGTTCTTTATATCATGTGGGAGAGAGAGATGGGAGAGGCTGTGTTCTTTTTAATGGTGGTGGGCAATTTTAAAAGATTTATCAGAATGGACCATTGGGCATCATTCTTTAACCAAGCAACCCCACTCACAAATCAATCTATCACAGCTTTGTTTTTGAAACCCTAAACATATAAACTATTTTTCTAGCTGACACTAATTAGTTATGTGTAAATATGTGATTACCTTGAGCTTAAGCTTGTCAACTAGTATGATTTCTAGGACTCTCCCCCCACACTGGGGTAAGAATAATCTTTGGGGCTTTTCCAAAGTATCACATTTATTCTTCCAACTACCTTTTCTCTAAGACTAATATTTCTCACTATGTACATGAGTCCCAAACTCTCGCTGTGAGAATCACTGTTACAATAAATGACTCAGTCTAACAGGAATGTGCTACATCCTTCAGAGGGTTGTAGTAGATGAAAGGAAAGAATCAATAAGGAAGGAAAGGACCGACACTATCTTCTGTGGCTTTTCTATACCAGATATGTGCTAGTACCTCCCACAAATTAGCACATTTGAGCTTCACAAAACCCCATGAATTTGAAACCATCTTCCCCTGTATAACTGAGGAAGCTGAGGCTCCATAATGTTAAGCAAATTTACAAGGATCACACTGTAGTCAGCAAATGGCGGCGGTAGGATACAAATGCAGACCTGACTTTTCACTGCATGGACCTTGATCAGTTTTTGAAATATTAAAGACAAATTTGGCACACAGTTTTGTAAATCAAATGCATAAAGTAAAACAGGATCCATATTGAACAAGTTTCAGGTCCTAAATGAAGATCACTAATACAAGTTCAGTGATTTAATCCTGTCAGGTTGATCTCTCCTTGGGTCAATGTAGGTTACCACCCAGTTGTTCCTCTATGGCCTACTGGGCATTCAAGCGTGCTAGTAGTTTCCTCTTATAACAGAGGTTAGAGAGAGGCAGGAAATAGACCTCTCTTAGCCTACTCTAGGCACAAAATACAAAATAAGACTGTGAAATGCTACAAATGTCACCTTTTCTTATTACTGCAATTTGACATTTCTCAGATTGCTTTGCAAATTAGAGTTAGCTTGTTATATGTGAGCCTATGATATACGCTCTGTACCTTAGAAATTAGAGCTTTTTTTTTTTTTTTTTTTTTTTTTTTTTTAATCTGAACACTTCTCTGGAGGTTTTGATGGGAACTGCTCTCATCTGTTTACCAAGGACAGTCTGGGGATTCAGCTCCTCACTATCTGCTATGTCTTCCTAAAGCCAAAAGTTTCTGTGATAATTTTTCATTCAAAAATATTAAATTTCAGACTTTCAGTGAATGATACGTAACCTCTACCAGGTAAAACAATGTGGAAAATTTTCTAGAATTGCTACCAAGATAACATATTTCATTGGTAACTTATTTATAATTGAGATATAGTTTATAGAACTAGAGATGATATAATTTTAGACTAAAATGTTGAGGTTAAATATGATTATATCCTCTCTTATCTCTTAGTAATCTTTTATATTTTTCAAAACATCTTTGTACATGTTATCTTCTATTTACTGGAAGAAATTAAAATCTAATGTTCTTGAAATGATATTTTTT
>NW_011888917.1:1966747-1976333 GCF_000151845.1 Pteropus vampyrus
TTCTTAAAATTATTACCAAATAAAAATTATAGCTGGTGTGGTAATAGATGAAATGTTTCTATTTATGGATTTTTTTCATTGTTCTGTTTATGGCTCATTTTACAAAATTTCTGTCTAAAACAGAACCAGGCTATTTGTTACAGTTCAGGAGTTGATGTTTTCTCATGTTCTGTACAGCATAAGTTCTTAAATGCTGAATTCCAGTAATTTCACTTGGCATCATAAACAACGCTTTCTCTTGCTTTTGCTTTCCCTTCAATAAAGTCTACCTTTACGAAATGAAAATCATTTGCTGTCCACAGCAATCTTACTCTCAATGATTCAAGAATTGATAGATCAGTGCTGTTTATTTACAAGGCTTTTAAAATCAATACTTTTCAAAAAAAAAATCTCATAAATCCTCACCAAAAAGAATCTTTATTAAAAAATCCCAATTCTTGAGATTCTTGAGCCATATAGTCAATTGTACAATGAATGAACTCTAAATTACTTCTTAGTTTGATATCAAAACTGTTCAGTGCTTATTATTTTACAGTAATTAATTGCATAAATAATTTGGTGGTTAGTATAAAGGTAGATTAAGAATCTAATTGAATTTTCATGCAGTAGGCTCATTCCCAAGAATTAGTAAATCTTCAGGATATTGATAGCTTCAATGGCAGAACTTCATTTAGAATATTATTTTAAAACATAAGATTATCTTAATGTCTTCACAGATCAATACTACTTATATTTATATCAAAATAATTATTTTATTATTAGTTCAATTGCCATAATTCTAATGAATAAATACATTTCATTATATTCATCGCTTTAAGAATCCTGTATCATAGTTCTTTAGAGTTTAGACATTCTAAAGGATATAAGTTTGGGAATGATGCCATCAGTTATGCAAATGCCTGTTTGAGAGACTCACAGAGAAACTGTGTTAAGCTATAGGTCGACATCACACAAGGAAGGAGGTAAAACCTTTTGCTGATCTTTTCTTAACCTGTTTATTTAAGCCCATTTAATAGTCTGTAATCTTTGTTTTGAGAAAACATAGACATCTATGGAGTGCTTTTGATTATAATTTCCTTTAACCCAATGTGAGCAGCTGTCCATTTGGTTGTATTGGCCATATCACACTATAATAAATGGAATTTTACAGAGTTGCCTCAACCAAGATAGGAAGCAGGCAAACATCCTCTCTCTGCAGGGGAGGACAATTAGAGAATTCATGAATTAGCTATTTACATTTTCATAATATTAGGAAAACATTTCTTTGGTTGTAAAAAGTTCTTGTCATTGTTAGGCTAATACCAACTCTGTGTGAATGATAATGTATTTGGATTTACACATTTAAAATGCCATGTTTTATATCACACTGCTGAACATGAGGCTCAGTCAATGTCTTCAGTTGTATAATAGAGATGTATGAGCTTAAGTTGAGTGGCGACTGCCCTATATCACAGAACTATAAATAAAGCTGTGATTCTCATTTATCCTCTCTGCTGAGGGTCTAACCTCTGCCTAAGCTTTAGCATATGTTATACAGTGTTCTCCAACTCAGCACGTGGCAACGGCATCCTTAGTCTCTCAGCCAGATAGGAATCATCACTGATTCCTCGCGCTCGCGCGCGCGCTCTCTCTCTCTCTCTCTCTCTCTCTCTCTCTCTCTCTCTCTCATATCCAGCCCATCAGTGAATCCTATGAGTTATACAATCAAAATATATACCTAGAACTTAACCTCTTCTTACTTCCTCCACTGCTGCCACTCTAATCTAAGCCTTCATTAGTTCTTATCTGGATTTTTGAAGGAACATCCTAATCTTTCTGCCTCTGTCTTTGTACCATCTGCCCTCAACACTGCTTACAGTACAGACTGAACTTCTAAAAATGAAGTAAAATCATCCCTCATCTCAAAACTCTCTGCTGAGGATAAAGTCACAATTCTAATGGCAGCCTCTAGGCTTCTATATAAGTAGAAGCTTTCCTCTCTCACTTTCTTCCTCATTCTCTTCCCTTTCTTTCTCCTTCACCTCAGTGCGTTCACTTTTTCCCTCTGCTCCAACCATACTCCTCACTGTGCATCTTCCGCTCCAGATGGTCTCCCAAACTGGACCTTTTCCTCTTTTTTCTGCCTAGAATGTTCTTCCCTTATATACAGTTGTACCTAGGTGCCCATGGTGGATTCATTTCAGAGCCCCCCATGGGTACCAAAATCCCCTGATGCTCAAGTCCCTTATATAAAATGACATAGAATTTGCATGTAACCTATACACATCCTCCTATATATTTTAAATCATCTCTAGATTATTTATAATACCAAATACAATGGAAATACTATATAAATAGGTGTTATACTGTATTATTTAGGGAATGATGACAAGAAAAAGTCTGTACTTGTTCACTAAGGATGTAACCACCATAAGCCAATTACAAAATATATGTCAGCAGCAACATAACTTTTTTCAACATAATATTTTTGATCTGCAGTTGACTGAATCACAGATGTGGAACTTGTAGATATGAGAGCTGACTGTACTTGCATGGTAGACATCCTCATCTTTCAGGAATATGCTCAAATATCACCATGTAGTGTAGCCCTCCCAACCACTTTCTTTAAAATTGTAACTGCACATGACCCAAAATACATAACCCTCTCTAAGACTTTTCTGACATACTTTCTCTTTGATGTTTGTTTGGGTTTCTGACTCCCTCCATTAGAATGCAACACTTTTGGGGGAAACATTTTTTTTTTTTTGATAGTTTTTGTTTACAGCTGTAACCCAGTGCATAAAACAGTGCCCAGTATATGAATTGTAAATGAAATATACTAAGACTTTCTGTACATGTAGCAGCATATTAGGCAACTGATTTCACAACAAAGAAAAACAATCACTTTATTAGTTTAGAATCTATATTTCTATTCTGAAAGCTAATTGCACATCAATTTAGGAGAGGCCATAGGCCTTAATCTAAAGTTCAACACATGAAAGTGTTATAAAACCATATTAATAATGTGAATTAAAACTTATAAAATAAAATCAACTATCAATGAATAGTTACCGCAAAAAGAACTGTGCTAGACAATCTGGAAATTAATGGACTACAAAGGATGGTTTCTGTTTATAATTTAATTAATAAGCGAGAAAAGAGTGCCCAAAACTATATGCATAATAAATGATTAAATATTGACATAAGATACATCATGTTTTCTCACTGGGCCTTAGTTCCCTCAGCTTTAAAATGAATTTAATAATAAAAAAAAAAATCAGTGTTTTTTGTTTTTATTTTTATTTTTAAAATTTTGTTTGTTGAGATTTTTAAGGGCCATTAAAGAATCTTTTAAAAGCTTCCTTAGAGAGTCGAAAGTGGTCACCTATAAGAAAGGCTGCTGAGTATCTTAGTTTCAGGCTCCAGACCTGTCTATGTGCCAACACCACCTCCTTCTACTAGAAAACTCTTTATTTATTGCACTGAAACCTAAGATTTCGTTTGAGCAAAGAGAACCAAACTTCACCCCCACCTCCAAAAAAAATTAGTTGAAACGACACCAATATTATAACATTCTATGATTGGTATAGTACTTCTTCTATAATTCTTAAAAATAAAAATCTATAACCATTAGCAAAATAAAGTTGTCTTCTGAGTATAATAGGAACTTTTTGAGTCCATTTGTGTCAGGTCTTCTTGTTTGATATTCTGTTCTTTAAATACAAGGACTACAATGTCAGATCTTATATGAGCATTTCTAAGTTGAGGTCCATTAAAGCTATCTATAATATAAAGACTTGTTATGATTCTTGAAGGTATTTATAATGCCTTTTTGAGGTGTTGACCAGTAGTTTTGACCTTGTGATTCCTCATTTTGAATGACAAAAGAAACAAAAATATATATATTTTATACTTGGTTTTAGTGTGGCTACAGGCTCAGTAATAACAACAACAAAAAGCAGAATGATTTACTGATAATAATTCTTCCCTACAGCCCAGAACTCCCAAGAAAAGAGTAGTACAATGGGAGCTTGAATAGTATTTAGTAAACTAGAGCTGTCTCTTTTTCATTTGAAAACTTTTTAAACATTTAATTAAAAAGGCTTACCAAGAACATACTTTCCACCATTGACCACTTTGTACAACTAGTGATAATTATGTTTTTTATAATTACTTAATCTACTTATTATTTTAATACATAAATAAATTTCTCATAGGATTTTATATCACTTTTATACCATTCCTTTCAAAAAGCAATAAGCTAAGCCTGGTGATTAATAACACATTTGTTATCCTATCAAGGAAGTTCTAATTTACAGATTTCAGAAGCATCATAGATTTTAAAAACATAATAATGAATGGAAATTCTATTGACAAGCAGTGAGCCTATATTGACCCATTGGGGTCAATATTGTTCCTGAGGGTAAGTGAATTTTCAGAACTGAGGATATGCCTTTTTTATTTATCTGGGACAGATACAATTTTTTTTTAGAAGTGAAGTTATAGAAGACACATTAGTTGATTTTTCTCTGACAATCTTGGTGATAAAGTACCATGAGGAACTCATTCTTTGTTTCACATGTCACCCTTGAACAGTATCATCCTTGAACTGTAGATACCACATTGTGTCGGTGTTTGCAGTTGGTTGATATTTTAAAATATAGTCTCTGCTCATTATAAAGCAGAAGGAAAAGCCATAAATATGTTTTCTAGGATCCAAATATACTTATTTATGTTTTATATGACTATATGTTTATTAATGCTAAAGGAAGAACCTAGGACTATATCTTTCAAATGCATGGTTAGGAAGCTTTTGAGGAACATCTGTAGAAATACTGTGTAAATGTTTACTATGTCTTTACTTCCTGATTATATATTTGCTCTCCTTTCATTTATTTGCAATATGAAATGGAAATAGTTTTCCAAGTGACTCAATGCTAAATGTTACATTTCATTCAATCTTAAAAAAAAAAAAAAAAGCCAACATTTTAGCATATGCTATGTCGTTAGTTCAACTCTTGGTGGTTAGACTCAAGAATGATGAATGTTGGCTCTTCCAAAGGGAGTTTATGAATTATTATGGTAAATGTATAAGAATCCAACAAATATGAAGAAAATCCAAGAAAGTAGAGGTTTTTGATTCTTGGCCTCTACTGTATGCCCATTTCCAGAAGAGTGTCTCATATATGGTAGGCACTCAAAAAATAATTGTGTAAAATATAGTTGAAAAAGTAGTTATATAAAGAAAATACCAAGGGAGAAATCAAATCTTCCATGCAGATATTAGAAATTTTTACACTTAAACTCAATCTTAAAAGATCAACATTAGATTTGAATCCAGGAGTCAAGAAATAAGATATAGTTTAGAAATATGAGAAAAAAAAAATCAGGTATAAAATTGTGGAATGCCAAGAAAGAACAAAATAGATGGCTTGTAAAAGAATATTAGTCTAGGATAAAGTTATAAGTGGTTTTAAATATTACGATAAGTAATTACTGAATATTAATAAGCAACAATATGACATGATCAAATGGGTATTTTCAAAGATAGTTCTGGTGATAATGTGGAGGTTGAATTAAAAGGAAAACTGGGCATTTTCATTTGTAAGGATTATATAAAAAACTAACACTATAAGCATTTAAGTTCCCACCGAAATTTAGTCATAAACCTTTGACCTTAGTGTGGCCTTCAAATAAACTGTTTTTCCAATGAAAGATAATAAAATATTTAAACATACCATAATTACATAATTAGGTTTCTTTTTTTTTTTTTTCTGGAAATAATCTCTTTATATAAAATAAGTTGAGAACCTTAGGATTAAAAATGATATTTGGTCATGTAACAAAATATCAACAGGTCATCCCTATTTTGCAATGCAATTCATTGTGGCTACTTTATTTTAGTAAAATTTAAGGTAATTTCTAACACTGATGTATACATTTTATGTTAGTGCATTGCTTTAATTTGTATTTCTGTGCAACCCAGTGAAAGTTATTAATAAATAATTGCTTATCAAATCTACATCCTCACATAATACAACCGGAAATCTTTTCCTATTATTATATCTAGTACTAAAAATTATATTGCTGTCTATAATCAAGCAGTAATTTACCATTATTTACAGAGAACATACAGAATAATTAAAAGAACCTGTAATTGCTAATGAACACTTACCTTACGTTAATGTTAATATACTGGTTAGTTTTTTTTGTACTACACTAGAACTTCATTGCATTATACTTATTTTACATCTTATATATTCAAGTTGCTAATTTTTAAGCATTTTTCATCATTCAGTTTATTTAGAGAGAATTTCCCAATTTACCTATTTCAGAGATGCAAACAAACTTGCATCCACACTCACACTGGCCCAGAAACAAACTTGGCCATGTCAAATCAATAATTAATCTTTCGAATAGTCATCTTTAGGAAAACATTTTAGTATAAATTTTCCTTTAGAAAATGAGATCTTATCTGCCTAATCTTGCTTAATTCCAAGATTTAAAAAAAGTTTCATAAACTCACATTTTGTTTTTCTTTTATTTGTTTTTGTTACACTGGGATAAAAGGTTACCCAGTTTTTACCTTTTCTTTCTTATGGCTTTTCCAATCATTTCCCCCCTGTATCATACAACTGTCAATCTATAGGAAATAGTTTTCTTCAGCTGCCTAATGCCCAAAATGAAAAAAATCAAATTGTCAGATTTTTAGAATCACTTCCATTAAAGGACAATTTAAAATCTAAACACTGTATGTATACCTACCATAAATATTAAATTTGAAAACATAATGATTTTTGTTATGAAACTCCTACAAGGAAAACACACAGAATTTTCAGTTTATATAATGTACTAATCCCAAATCACTGAAGAATCTTTACTAGAAACTATTTGCAAAGATATGAAAAATGTATTTAAAAAGTTATGTTATGTTGAAATGGAATTCTATCTGTATTTCTGCTAGTCTGTAAGAGCTATGAAATTAAGGATCAGTGATTCTTCTTTCACTGTTTTACCAGAGCCCAGCATATTACCTTTACATAGTAAGCACTCAGTATACATGCTGAATAAGTGAATGACTGAATATGTGAAAATCAAGCCGAGTCAGATGCCATTAAAGCCATTATCAACCTCTAGTGGAGTCGGATTGGGAAAGGCATCTGAAGAAAATGAGCTTAGACTCAAGTTGGAAGAAGGTATATAATTGCAGGAAAAACCGATTGGGCTCAGGAGTTTATAGCACATTTCCATGTGAATAATGACTAGGTTTAGTGGATTTTGAGTTCAATTTAATTTGGAGAGGTAATAATTGTTGCATCCCCTTTACACTGCAGAACTGTTCTGTAGCTGTGTCTTTGACAATTTAACTGCATATTTGCAAACAATGTTTCTATGAAGAGTAAGACAGAGATGAAAAGAGAGATATTGTCAAAAATCTTCGCAACCTTATATGAAGGGCCTCTTTTATAGAAATTGAATGTGAAGTCACGCATACCATTAAATCAATTTATTTGTAGTCCCCAAAGTGTCCTTTCCTCTCCTTTAGAGAAATCATAAATAGTTTCAGCTAATACAAATAGCCCAAAGCCACATTTAGCCTAATGCAGCTTAAATGAGATTTTAACCCTAGACCTTTCTTTTTAAAAAGCTTACTTTCTAATTAGCTAGTGCATTTTATAGAAAACTGAAGGATATAATGTTGATTAGGTTCATACAATGAAGGAAAAGTTGCCACCCTAAGGTCAACATCTGTTGACTCTGAAAATGACAACCAGTATTCACAGTCTCAGATAATGACCATCTGTGACAGGGTTATTAGCAGTACTACCTCATAATTTCCAGAAAATTCAGAATAAATGCAAGTGTAGGAAAATCTGAAGGAGACATTTTTTCTCACAAAATTCCTGCCCAGACAGCTTGTAGGTTAATAGAGGTGCAACAGTAAGGTTAGACACAATCAACTTTGATTGTGGGCGTCTCAGAGCTGGTTCATTTTTGCCTTAAGTTCCCTCCACAAGAATGCAATTAAGAAACAAGCAACTTAATGATGTTAATGATTGGTACTCAGAACGCAAAGATGTTCGATTAATCACAAAGTCTGAATCTGATTCAGGCATAGGCCCTTCTCAATACGTACTTTTTACTTCCAGTCTTTCAGGATCTTTGCAGTGACTCATAAGATGCACAATGGCTAAGCTGTGGACAAATCAATTTCTGAAGCATGGGAGCCAATCAGTTCCTTTGTGACTATCGGCACGGTTAGCAGGCATATACTTAGAGTTTCAAATACAAAGATTCACTATGAAGGCAAAAGTTGACGTTTATTTTAATTTTGAGCTTCTTAGAAACTGCCTTTCCAAGTTCTCCCTGGATGAACTGAAGCTGAAGTGTTTCTAGGAATATTTATTAAAATATTATAGATATAGATACACATACAACATACCTGTGTATATTTTTTCTCTGATGTCATCATATTAAACAACTGTATTTTTAATCACCCAAAATAATACAGCTCTTTGAAATTAAATCATTTTAATACCTGGAAAAGTAATAAGCACGTGGTATAATATAAATGATTTTGTTCTCTCTTTATTTCTAAATAGACTATAGACTGACTATAACCAGTTCAGAACTAAATAGAGAAAAAATAAACATGGCTATTTAATGTATTTTTCAAAATGCAGCCGAACAATGCAAAAAATAGAGGAGCATATACCCTTTTAGAAAGCTCTTAGGACAATAGATCTCCCAGTAGATGTGGTCAGAAACATGTTTTAATTCTTTACTTACAACATGGCAAAAATAAATCCTTATAGAAAAATCTTATTTTTCTGTGTATAGCTTGCTTACAGGAAGAAGAAATAAGTCAGTTCAGACGAACAGCAAAGCAGTAGTTTATCTGTTAGGAAAGTACACTTTCTAGAGAATCACAGAATATAAATTTAGCAATAAATAGAGAACAGAGAAGTGCTTGATTTAGGTAAAGATATTACCTACTCCCCCCAAAAGTCATAAATATCAAGTCCAATCAATAAATATATTTATAATACTTTATAATGTCAAATATATTTCAATTGCTTGAGACAGGGTCATTCCAAAATAGTCTGCACTATTGCCCTCTTAATTGTGCATTTTTTTTGTTTTTTTAATTTTAAAAACTATCGAGCGGCAAATACTCTGATTTAATGATATCGAAGTAACTTTGGACAGAATAATTATATTTAACTACTTGTTTCTTTCCCTCATTCATTTGATACTTAGAACGTTCTCTGATTCTTCTGCTTTCTTTTAAGGCTATTGGCCACATTTTAGGTCTTCTAGAAGCTGCAAAGAGACTTATACATGATTTCTCAGGTATAGAAACTGAAGCTAATTGAAGTATTCACCAAGCCCTACATCCTGCTTCGTTTCAGATCTAATGATAGAATGCAAGTCTCTTCCCTGTGTCACACATGGTCACTGGCAGTCCACAAACCTTTAGGGGAAAAAACATGGGGAAATTGAAATGAATGTTATCTGGTTTAAATACAGAGCTGCATGAGCAAAAGCAAGAACTTATATTTCAACATAAGATTAATATCCGACATCCCACAAATCCCCATAGAGA
>NW_011888917.1:1977042-1994544 GCF_000151845.1 Pteropus vampyrus
TCCAACACAAGAATAATCCTCATTAAATGCTCCTTAACCTCTTGTTAAAGATATTCTAAGAATTCTCTCTGTCCTACATCAACTTTTTATTTCAATTATATTGTTTCCATAACTATGAAAACATAATGTTACTTCTTCAAGATTAGAAAAAAATAAAAACTTCCACTTACTTTCTCTGCTAGCTGAAACCTCCCTATTCCTTGACTTCCTTCTGCAGTGAAATTCCTGAAATTGTTGTTCGTACTTATTATCTTCCAGTTATCTTCTCATGTTCTCTCTTAAAACTGCCCCGGTCAGGCTTTTACTCTATCACTCCATCAAACTTTGTCAGTGTCATCACTGTCCTCCAAATTGCTAAGTCCAGTGATCCAGTCTCAGAGCCCAGTTTGTTTACTCTTATCGATGGCATTTGACACAGTTGATCACTGCTTCTTTCTTGATACTGTTCCCTTCCCCCCACCCTTGGCTTCTCTAATACTTTGGATTTCTTTCCTTTCACTGTTTTCTCTTTTGCCATCTCCTTACTTGTTTTTCATCTTCTTCTGACCTCTTAATGTTGATGTGCTCCAGAACTTAGTCATTGGTTCTCTTCTATTTTCTGCCTTGACTCACTCTCTTGTATTCTCATCCAGTCTCCTGACTTTAAAATATCCTCTGTGGGAATCTTCTAAATGATTCCCAAATTTATATCATCAAGCTAGATTTCTCTCATTAGCTCCAGACTTAAATATATCCAACTGCCTACTCAACTTATCCTGTTGGATATCTAAAAATTATCTCAAATGCAACATGTCCAAAAAGATAAGTCCCTCACTTTCTTCATCATTAATTTCAGATGATAGCAATTCCATCTATTCAGCCACTAAATTAAAAACCTTTAAGTCATTTGTAATTCCTATCTTTATCTCATATGTCACAATTGAACACAATAGAAATATTATGAACCCTACTTTCAACATATATTCAGAATCCAATTCTTACTATCTGTACTCCTGGTCCAAACCATTGTGTCTCTAGTCTGAATTTCATCAGTTGACTCTTAATAGGTCTGCCTGCTTTTATTCTTGCCCCTTTATAATCATTCTTAATAAAGCAGCCAGAGTGGCCCTTCTAAAACTTCGGTTATGTATCACCCTCCTGCAATGCCGTTTCATTTTTTCCAAACTACAAATGACACCACGATCTGTGGTTCCTCATTACCTGTTGACCTTGCCTCTTTTTTTTCTTTTTCATCCTCATTGCACTGCAGTTACACGTTCCTCCTTGCTGTGTTTTGAATAGCCAGGCATGAGCTTGCCTTAGGGCCATTGCACTTGTTCTTCTGCCTCAATTATTTTTCCCTAGATATCTGCATGGACAATTCCATCACTTCCTATATGCCCTTGCGCAAATCTCACATTCACAAGAAGGAACACCTTTGTAGCCTACTTACCTGTTCCCTTCCTTATACACTGAATTCTTCTTACCCTGATCTCTTTGATCTCTTTACTTTTATAAAAGTAAAATTCTTGGTTCTAAACATTTTTTTCTAGTATATTAGATGGCTTTTGGCTAAGGAGTTGCTCTCAGCTTCTAGAGGATGTTCTTAGTTCTTTGCCACATGGCCCCTTCCATCTACAAAGCCAGCAACAGAGAATTTCCTTTTGTTAAAACTCTCCTATACATCAACTAGTGTTTCATCTCCTAGTATATTAGATGAGTTACTTATTGATTATATTTATCATTTATTATCTCTTTCTTCCCACTAGAATATAATCCCACTAGAATATAGGGAAATTATAGGGGCAGGAATGTTTTAAAATTCATTGGAAAAGTTAATAAATTTTAAAGAATATATTTTAATATCATAAGACCTTATTAGTGTATAACCTCTGTTGGAATGCTAAATTATACATTGAGGTAGTGTGAGAATCATGTCAACTATAAAAAGAAGTGTCACTGAAGTGTGCCTTTGTAAGAAAACTTTGTTGTGTTGACAGAATTCTAGGATGGCTGTCAAGATCCAAGCACCCATACATGTGCTATTCAATCCTAGGACTTGTGAAGATGATGTGATAATCACTCTCACGATTAGTTATGTTATATAGCACAACTGACTCTAAGAAGAACTTACTATATGTGATACTGACCTATAAAAGACCTTGTAAACATATACAAGTTTCTTAAAAGAAATCAGGCACTTTCTAAAAATGAGAGTTGATGTGTAGGAGGATTTTAACAAAAGGGAATTATTTGTTGCTGGCTTTGTAGAAGGGGGCCATGTGGCAAAGAACCGAGAACAGCCTCTAGAAGTTGAGAGCAACCCCTTAGCCAAAAATCAGCAAGAAAGAGGGGCCTCAATCATAATCCAAAGGAACTGAATTCTGTCAACAAGCTAAATGAGCTTGGAATCAGGTTCTCCCCATGAGCCTCCCAAAGCCCAGCTTTCATTTCAGGCCTGTGGTATTCTGACCAGAGAACCCAGCTGTACCGTGCCTGCACTTCTGACCTGCAGAATTGTGAGCTCATTAACAGGTGTTGTTTTAAGATGCTAACTTTGTGGTAATCTATTATACAGCAATAGAAAACTAATATATTTCTTTGATGTTGTTGGTTTGTTTGTGCTTTTTATTCCTCTGCTTTACTTTTAAGTTGCAAATCACTTGATGCTCATGTCTTAACCTAGAAAAAAATGTTCAGAACCAAGAATTTTAAAGCAATCATGAAAAGAAGGTTAAAATAAACATAAGTAAAAATTCTATGTAAAGGGACTAGAGAATAAATTGAAGCAGAGTTTAATGACCACATTTTTTAGAGTACTTGACATTGCAATATATAGAAATGGACTCTAGCCCCAGCACTCCCAACAATTACTCTATGACCATATGCAAGTATTTAACCTACCTTGACCTCATATTCCTTATTCATTAAATGAGGGAATTTTACTATGTTAACTCTAAGATTTATTCCTACTATAAAACTCTATGATTCAGTAATTCTATGGGTCTAAGATAATCTGTGATTAGCTGCATTCATATAGAAATATATTTTATACAATTTAAATATTGAATTATGTGTGTGAAATATTACTTTATGAGTTTGTTGATAGATAATAAAATACATTGGAAATTTTTAACTAATCGATTAAATCAATATACTATAAATATATAAATATGACATAGATGTCAAATTAAGTTTTAGAATTGCAAGGAGAATCTCCCACAAGTGGGAACTTCTCTAGTGAAGATTTAATTTTGTTTTGGCCACCAGAGGGCTCCCATGTGATTTTTCCTTACATTAAAATTTTGAAGAATTGGGAAATTATAGGATATGTTAATGTATTAATTAAAAATACAATAATACATCACCTAGTAATAGAAATAACAAGGAGCATTTTATTATTATGTTCATTATAATTATAATAAGCTTCTTATTTTGTAGAAAAATTATTTTCTAGAAAATCATTTACTAAAGAGTCTAATCATAAAGCAACAGGGAATTGCTTCTACCCTTTACATGCATGACTTTTTCACAAAGTTAAAGAGAAATTCTTCTCCCAGACACTTGTAGTTATTAAAACACTGAAAAAGTGAGTAGACCATGTACTCTAATGTGAACTACATAGGCATGATACATAGTAATCATTAATCTGCCATTCTCTTTAAATAGCCCCTACATTTACATTTGGTAAATTATTCCAAGTTGTCTATATTTCCCTCTGAATATGTTAGAAACCTACTGAGATTCACAAATAAAAACTAACCAGCCATTTTGTGTGAAAGTAGCAGAGTGAAGAGTTTGTCTCCTGACTGATTCCAGAAACTGAATAAATACAGAATTTCATGAAAACAAATGAAGTACATTTTTTAATTTTTAGGAAAAAATTAATAAATTTGATTTAAGTATGAAATGTAGATTGCTAGGGAAATTTAATAGATAACTTCAAATTTGAGAAACCTATTTGATCCATTAAAAGAGACACATGAAATGGCATTTATGTATTGGCTTTTATCTTAATTCGTAATGGTTTAGCATTTCTCAGACAAATTGGAATTTAACTTTACTAAATGCATTTCCTTTAAATAGTAACTCTTGGGGTAATAAGCACTGAAGTAGCTTTGCTCTGTTTCTTGATAGTAGAGAGCTTCCCATGTATATCTTCATGTGTGTTTGTGTCTATATGTGTCTCTATGTAGTTGTGTAATTGTGTCTCTCTGTACGTACATTAACCCTTGAAAGAAAGATTTTGAAAAAGTAAGAGAGAGAAAAGTTTCTGCATTTAGGATGTTAACTATCCTTGATCACAAAAATCTCATAAGAAAGAGGAATGATGTTTGGAAATCTTTCCATGGGGAGAAACAAAAACACTCAGTTTTATAATAACTATTATTTTATCATGCTTTTATTTTTTATAAAATTGACAATAACACACGATATTTTATAATCAACTCATAATTTTTGTTGTTGTTGTTGTTAGCCAGCATAGAAAAATTAAGTGAGAATGTTAATCAGCCTTAATATACTTTCACATAACCAGATGGACAAAATTCAAAGCTTGGATAATTCCCAGGGCAAGACTTCTCAGAATCCAATGAGAGAGTACATGGGGATTTAACTGATACTATGTCTTTTAGGGCATTTTACAAATGTGATATTTTAAGAGGTCCATATTCTTGATCTGGAAATTTCACTACTAGGAATATGCCTTAAGAATTTTTTAAAGAAATACTCTATATAATATGTAATTTTTGCAATATTATTTTTGTTTATCAGCTACCAAATCAACCTAACAATAAAGAGTTAGTCAGGTAACTCTATATCATGGAATACTATACTATGCAACTGTTAAAAAGTGAGAATGCACTGCATGTGCCAAGAGGGAAAGCTGCAAAATATATACTATTATATGGATGGCAAAAAGTTAAGTGGAGAGAAAATGTGTATAATGGGGAGTATGGTCACATTTTTATAAATAGTTAAAAGAACGTATAATAGCTGTTTATACATTTTTCTAAAATACTTCATAAGAAACTCTTAATAAAAGAGGGAAAATATTCAAAGATAGATTTTACTTTTTATTTTTACTTTATAGTATGGCTTGCATTTGTATACCAAGTACATATATTAGGGTTTTTGTTGTTTGATTGTTTTAGTTGATTTTTTTTTCTGACAATCCTACTGTCTTGTCAGTAGGATTATAGCATATTTTGTATTTTTTTGTATATCAGCAATAAGATAGCATTCTAATATGAAAAACATGGTCTTATTTATTGAACTCTAATTATACACCAGACTAATTTAATCTTCACATAGCTCACTTGACAGGCATGAAAATAGAATCACAAAATTTAAGCAACTAGCCCAAAGTGACAATTGGAGCTATACCATGAACCCAGCTGGACAACTCCACAGTCTAACTCTTTTAAACCTTAGTCTGTTGCACATGTGTACATTAGAATACATTTTTGAAACATTGGCATCCCACAAGTTTTTTTTAAAATCGAAAAGTGAAAATAAAACCAGCTCTTTAGTGCACTTTATTCTCCAATTAATAACTATCTTTCCAAGTTTACTTGGTTTGCTCCACTGACTAGTATTTTTTGCAATATTTCTGGACTTAATATTTTGCCTCTCTTATTAATGACACTTCCTATCTAATGAAGTTCATCTGAACACCTTAAATGAGGTTCAGACAGTGTGTCCTTTGGGATTTGAAGAACTAGAATACACAGGATACACAGTTGTTGCTCTCTTTCTCAAGCACCTTCTTCCGTTTCTCTTTCTTTCTAGGCAAGCTCAACAAATGTTAATTAAACAATTTGAAATCCGGTGCATGCCCCAGTACAGGTTATCCTGTGTTGGGTTTACCTTTGTTTCCTCTCTTCATGTTCAATTTTCTGCAAGATATCTTTAGAAATTTCAGTTTCCTCTGTAAGCTTTCAGTGAAATGAGGCACAACTCAAATCTGTACATTTTTCTTCTTGTTAGCAGCCCTTCTAAGAAAAGCTTAATGATGGGAGATATTGAGAGAACAGATTGAGGGATGTCTGGAAATTGTCAACAAATGTCCATGTAATCCTATATCCTGTGCCAAAGGTAAATGAGAATTGACTTTAGGCTACCAGTTGTCATGTGGGCTTTCAAAGAAATGATTTTGCAATCTTAAAAAAAAGAAGAAGAAGACGCCCAAAGCATTGAAATTGAAAGATCATCAGAGTTCATTTTTGATGACAGCTGGACATTCTCAGTTAGAAAAAAGATCATGAAAGGTTGAAATTGGCTGACCTAGTCATCTTAAGGATATTTTCCTTTTGTTATTTTGAAATGTATTGTTGTTGTATAGATTGATGATTTCTGCTCAATTTAGATGATACCGTAGTATTTTGGTAAAACTCTTTTTCAATTCTGGCATTTTCAATTCCACATTCAAAATTAAAAAGTAATAATCAGAGTGAAGCCTGGGGCAAGTGCATTTCTGGTCCCTCTCTGAGGCAAATGCATTGTAAAAAACATACAAGGTTTGTATCATTAAAAGTGTTTATGACCAATTTATATAATAATTAAAACAGAAGAATTAGACCATGACTCTCTTTAGCAATAAGAAGAAATGAGATTATTGACACAAAGAAGGAAGCAAATAATTTGGGATTATGTTGTTTATTTGAATCCTAGGTGATTGCACAAATGGTTTGGAGCAGAGGTCTCTAATCGTTTTGATACTAGGGACCGGTGCTCTTATGAGAACTTAATGCCTAATGATCTGAGGTGGAGCTGAGGCAGTGATGCTAGCACTGAGGAGCAGCTACAAATACAGATGAAGTTTTGCTTGCTCGCCTTATGCTGTGCAGCCCCATTTCTACAGGTACCAGTTCATGACCTGGGAAATGGGGACCCCTGGTTTGGAGAATCTTACAAAAGAGTTCGTATCAAACTCTTGAGAAAATCAGAGTAAAGGGCCATAAAGTAAAAAAATAAAGCCAGAAATCCGTATCATATACCTCTGCACTTGTAAGAATTAGGCTGTCCATTTGCTTCTGAGCTTTCTAATTGTCCAAAGACAGATCTGAACATCACAGACTCAGCCTTAGATTTATTATTTCCACATAATGAAAATTAGCTGCTTATTTGGGAGAAGTATATCTTTCATTGTGCTAAGACCAAAAAATAAATGTTTTTCAAGTGTTCTCATAAGGAAAGCTTATACATTTTACAGTGGGCATTTTCCAAGGATGTCTAATGAGTTTCATATGGCTAATTCTTATATTTCCGTTTAAGCCTTTGTTTGGGGAAATAGAATTTCTTCATTTGTGATGATGGTCATGACAGATTTCATTGGAACATTTCTTCCTGTCTTATTGTACTTCTGAGAGTTTTCAAATACAAAAAAAAAAAATTATGATCTTATCTAGCCAACCTTGGTTTACTAATTTCTAGTGTTGAACTGTCTGCAAAATCAGAGGTGTTAGCAGATGAGAACATATAACATGGTTTGCTTCCAGATGAGTTTAAAAGGTGCTTTCCATAATGACCTGTACTGGAAATATGGCAGACTGAGAACTGTCATTCTGACTATACGGATGAATATAGGTATTTTTAGGTTAACACAGGATTCACAACCATTCTGCAGCACAACTCCTGGGCCCATTTTTATCCTTACCTTCTTATGCATTTGTATAGCTGAAAGGAGCCTTCTGAAGAAGGAATAGCAAGGAATGAGGTAACACCTATACTCTTCTGCTGCCAGGTAGCCTAGACCTCAGGATATCCTTATAGTTTGAATGTTGAACACAGACAGTGCTGACATTTTATATTTCTGTGATCATGAAATGGCTTTCTACAATGTGCCAGGCTCTAGGCTGAGTATTGAAGAAATGTTAATATATGAGAGATGCACATCTCATCTCCAAGGTGATCAGACATATTTGCAAATAAATATAGCACAGAGAAATATGTGACAGGTGTCACTTAAGTAGTGTAAACAAATTGATCTAGAAACCAGGAAAGAGAGAGATCATTACCACTGGAGATGATAAGTATAGTCTCCATGAAGGGGAAAAAAAAATGAACAGAGCTATGAAGCAGTGATTCTCAAACTTTAGTATGTAAAAAAAAATATATATATATATAAAATGGGGGAAAAATCCAATTTTAGGGCTCAACGTGAAGTCACATTTATTGTGCTTGAAATGAGGCTCTAAAGTCACAAATATAAATAAATTAGGTGACACTTCTATATTATTCTAAAACTGGCAACAGTCTTGTTGGGAAGCTAGGAGACTTTTCTTAAAGCATGTTTGTAATATTCTCTATGTTAAAAAAATATCAGCTTATGGTTTATGTCCAAGTTTAGGGATGAGAGTAAAGTTGCTGATAGTCTGATAATGCTTTGCCAAAGAAGGAGTAAACTGGTAAATTTAAGCTAGTCCTTGATCCTTCTTATTAGTCTATGTTAAGAAGTGCCTTATCATTCTATATGAAGGAGTTCGGCAGTTATTTAACAGGTGGTATGCTTAGTAAAATATCTAAGCAGAGGAGTGATATGATCATATCTGTGTCTAGGAACATTTTTTTTTCTTAAATGTGTTTGTATTCCCCTTGATGTATTGGTTTTCTAGAATGGTTCCCTTCTTCTCAAGGGTACTATGATGCTTCCCCCACCTCCACTGTAATTGCGATTAGCTACAAAATATAAACAATAAATCTGATAATGAACATCTATACTTAGACACCAATCATCTGAGCAACCATTTCCAATCAAAATAGGTTTCATCTCTTGAAAAGATTAAAATTTAGAGGCTAAAATCTCTACTGATTATTGGAAGAAAAGAAATCATACACAGGTTGTCATATTATGGAGGAACTTTCATGGAAAGAGCATCTTTATAGGGTAAGTGCGGATCTTCACCATTAACACAAACCACGTGAACCTCCATTACACACAAATGTTCAATAGAGGCCAAGTGTAGAGTACCAAACACATCAAAGATTTAATTATATGAGAGACATCATTTAATCTAGAAAATGCTGGAATATTCACTTCTGGGTTTCTAACTTGCTCAAACTCTTTACCGCAAGCCCTAATACACAGTTTGTCTGAAGAGAAGGAAAAAATGCTCTTTTTCCACTTCAAATGACAATTTCAGGGGCGATTTTTACACACAGTATTTGTTCACCCACCCAGCATACTAACGCACTCTTTCAATCAGCGAATCCTTTTTTCTTAACGTTACTGTTTTACTTAAGAGATAATGTCAAAGGATTGAACATTGTGACTGGATAATGGTCTCCTGCTGCAAGATAAATGCTTAGGCATATTGAAAATAAATGTTGGAGTAAAGCCAAGACATTATTTTTAAAGTAGAAAACTATTTTCTAGTCAAAACTTTCAGTGTCAGAGGCACTACAGCTATCTTATCAAATGATTTTTTAAGTATATTGAGATCACCCAAAGAGAACAACAGAATACCTTATTTGTTCTCACCTATATAACACATAGCATTCTTGTTTTCTTCCTATAGATACCAAATCAAATTCAAATATGCTATTTATTTGGTGGGAAACATTGAAAGAGTACATTAACAATATATTCAATCAACACTCTAGCTTAATTGTGCAGACTTGGTTTTTTGCTCTTCTAAACAAAGTGGATTTGAATACGAATGCTGAAATAGAATTTAAAAAAAAATTGTGATACATTATTGAAATTGTTTTTTGCCACTTCATAGGCAGGAATGGATACTGATATCTTTATGATGTGTCGGAAAGGCATGTGAGCAGTAACTTAGGGAGCTTTAGTAGCAATGCTAATGAGCTGATATCCCAGGAAATGATGATTTTGATTCTTCCAGTCATTGTGGCATGCCTTTACACAGTGAAAGTGCTGTAAGTGAATTTCAACAAACACTACTCACATTTTTTCTCAGTGTTGAAATTCCAAAGAATACTGTTGTAACCTGACTACTTAATGGAATTTAGATCCACCATGAATCAAATTCTCACCCTCTTCACCAAAAACTGATTCTAAATATTTAACTTATTGTCACATTCTTCTAGTGATATAGAGAAACTCCATAGATAGCCTATTTTTTTCTTTGCACTTCTCTATAATAGCTAAAGAAAGATGAAAATTTATAGCTGAAACAAGCGTAACAGAAACACAACCTCTGCATCAATGTAAACAGTAAGGGCCACTCAGCAAATGGTTTCACCCTGAGGGATAAGAAAGAAAATAAAAACACAATTTAATATAATGTTGACGTGAACAGAAATTGTTATTCTTCATTTTGAAGATTGTGTTATGAGAACGCCATCTAGGATAAACATATGTACACTTATGTGTGTTTGTGTGTATGTGTGTGTATGAGGTTGGTTTCATATATATATATATATATAGACACAGAGAGAATAAAATTCTCTGAAGTTTATATAGTATAAGTTTTCTAGAGAGATGGATAGATGCATAAATAATATATACAAGAGTTCATTTGTAAAATAAAATCATAACCATTTTTTTGCCAGTCATAAAGGGCACTTATTTTAAGATTAAGGCTTTAAAAAATTTAAGAAAATAATATAAAGACTATAAGTAGACATAAGGAGCATAAAGTTTTTTTATATGTATACATATGTTTATGAACAACTAGATAGTTACACACTAATACTGAGCATTTTAAGTGACTTGAAAGTATTCCATCTTTCCAAATTTTAGAATAAACATCACTAATTGATATTTATAATAATATTATAGACTTGTTTAATGGTGTTTTAATTACTTTTTATAATTATTATGGTACTACCTATACATTTTTTACACCTTCCTCTCATTAATTAATTTTTTATTGCTTTTCTTTAAATTACTTTTCTCATGATTGAATTTTATTATATGTGAGCATGTGATTATTGACTGTTCCATGTTGCTATTTTATTATAAGTTTGTGTCTGCTATCTAATATTCTTTCTCAAATATCTGGAGGAATCTTTTCTTTAATTAAAAATGCCATCTACGTAGTGACCATGTTAGTAGAACATTGGATTCCCTTAGGCATCTCAGGAGATTAGAGCTAAGAAGATATATCCTACATTTCAGATTTGTTTTTAAAAATTTATTTTCTACCTCTGGTCTAGGGAGGTAGATGATTCCATATCTATACATGAGGAAGCTTCCAAAACATAGCCCCTATTCTAGCATCTTCAAGAGAAGAACTTGGCATGTTAAACTTTCACCTGAAATTTAACTTCAACAAAAAGTTCCATGGTTAATATTATGGACAGACTTAATAAATACAGAAATACTTAGAAATATTATAAACCTCTGTTTAGACAAATAGTAGAAATACATATGTAATATTTTATTTGCCAAGTATTTTATATTTATTAACTTATCTAATCCTTATAATAACCTTCTGAGGTTGATATCATTACCGTTACCAGTTTATATAGGAGAAAACTGAGGAACAGAGAGTTTAAAAAACTTTCAAAGATTCTGCCACTGGACGGTATCAGGATCAGGATTTATACTTCTATCTAGATAATATACCTCCCAAATCCATAATTATTTTAGTTTCAGGACTAATCTAGCCAGATAGGATGATCCTGGGGGTTATAAGTAATGGTGTAAAATAGCAGCATTAAAAAGAAAGCAATTTAAATATATATATATTTCATGAAAGTATCAAATAAAAATTTATTTTATTAGGAAATTTGTAAGTCAAAATCAGAGCCCAAGGTGCATGCCTAGTGTGTGACTTCCCAGCCATCACCTAGACTTGATGCCATCTCTGCCAAAGACTCATACTTCTTGACTGAACAAAGACCTATGCAGCAACCACTGAAGGGACATGTGCAGGGGGGTAGAGACTGAGCTCTGGATGTAGTTTACACATGCTTACTGAATTAACTGTGGTCAATATTTAAATGATTTTAAAAAGTATATCTCTAAATGCAAGTCCTTATCATTACTGAAAAATACCCAGATGGTAGCCCACTTGAATATTTTGACCTGCTATTAGCTTTCATAAAATTCCATATTGAGAGTCAAAAAGTCTCAAGCGACTCATTTGAGGAACCACTTTCCTGTCTAGAAAATCGACAGTTGCTTGAGATTCCTACTGGGTGGCTGCTCAGTTTACCAGCTCCAAATGTATGAATCCTAGGATGTAATTTTGTCCCTTATATATTCTCCACCAGTTCCCCCAAATCCTGTTATTAGTAACAAAGTCGTTTTCTTCAGAATATCCTCTGGCTTTCTAGCTAATTCTTACAAAGACTTTTCTCATTGGTAAAATTAACGATATATATTAATTGTTCCTTCTAAATAATAACTACATGTGTCTTATGTTTTTTTCCTAATTATTATATGCTTCATATCTATCTAAGATAGATGATAGATAGATAGATAGATAGATAGATAGATAGATAGATAGATAGATAGATAGTTTAATAAGACTTTGCTTCTTGAATAAAATGCAAAACCACATCAGAATAAAAATTATTACATATATTCAGGTCACTTTCCCTAATTTGGGGTACGTCTACCATATAAAATGTTTAACTTTTTAATTTTTTTTAAAAGCTAAGCTGATTTTCAGGATAAAAAAAATGTAGAGACCTTTCAAATACCTTCTCTCTATATTTATGAACTTTAGGCGTAAATGAAAACTGAACATGAGCATCACAGTACGATATATATGCATATTTCATTCACTAAAGTGAGTTAACTTTTTTTTCATATAAGCTGTTCAGATCTGTTGCCAATGAAATAAAATATTCTTCATAGAATTAAGCACTTGCTCAGTCGAGGGATGGGCCTTTTCAACATACTTGGTTATCTAGGAGATATTTATAGCACCTTAAGTTACAAATCATTGATGTGTACAAGCTCAATTAGGAAGAAAAGCGAAGAGTTTAATTTCCAAGAGAAAGTTGGAATGCTCTTTGAGAAATGTAGGTAGTTTATCTCTTCTCATTTGTATTGGGCCATAAATAACTTTGTACAGAAAGTAAGCATTAGCTGAAAATTTGAAGAAGAGAGAAGGATCCTTTCCCCTTTCATTTCGTCTCTATTTTTAAAGGGAGTATATTTGTTTCACTTCATTTCACTGTAGGAGTAGACCTGGAATACTCAAAGGAAAAAAGAAGTCTCTCCTGTTCATGATTTTCCAACAGAATTTTTTTCATAGCATGCATAGCCTGTTGGAGATAATGTTTTATCTGATTTTATTAACTCTGGAAAAATAGTTGTCCATTGCGTCAAACTGATATTTGCAGTTATTTATACTGTTAGGTTGTATAGACTCAGACATCAACTGAAAAAAGTCAGAGATGCAGTTCGTGAGAACTGCTTTAATGGATACTCAGGTAATCAAAATGTGTTAAATAGCAAATACTATGTCAAGATTCCTGAAGTATTTGCCATAGAACTCAGTATCCTCCAAAAGCTGAGCTTTTTCTTTAAGCAACAAGTCTAATATTTCCTCTTATATGCATGTAATGAATCATGTTTCTTCTATTTCTTTGACCAAATTAGAAAGAACAGAGTTAAAATATGCATTAAACTTCCCCTGGAACGGATTTTATTTACTAATATTGTTCTTGTTTGTATTTTTTCCCCTGATTTTCCTTTCAACCATTCATCATCATCTTAAAAAATAAAATAGTATACAAATTTATTTTACCATATTTCCCACCTCTAAGTTTCAAGTAAAAGGGTGTAAGGTAATCTGGAATCCAAGAGCACACTACAGAGAAGTACATATTATAATAAACTGTGTGAGTTCTAAAAGCCTGCATAGTATTTCTTGTCTACTACTTGGCCATAATATCGCCTAATCTTTTTATTATTAACAATGATATTGTTTAATATCCCTGTCACCTTCATGCTACTGAAAGACTATCTTCACAAAAATCTTCAAGTGTTTTCTTGAGAATTATTCCAGTCTACACATTATTTTCTTTTTGCAAGTATAATCCAGGAAGGGGTACAAGTAGTGATCATTCCTGCAGGTCTACAGTCTCAGAACTTTTGGCATTGCTTCTTGGTGCTGGCAGCCTTGGTGACCTTGAGCAAGTTGAAGCACAGTCTTGGTCAGGGGCTGGCACTCACCCCCTGTGACAATGTCGCCAATCTGGAATCTCTGAAGCAAGGGGACAGTTGCACGGACATATTCTTGTGGTGCTTCTCAAAGCAGTTGTACTTTTAGATGTAGTGGAGGTAATCTCGGCAGATGACAATGGTCCTCTGCATCTTCATCTTGGTCACCACGCCAGACAGGATGTGCCCTCGGATAAATCAAATCAGATCAGTTCAGGGTTAGGTTGGGCACAAGCACTATAATTCAAGGTCTAAACTCAAGGTCCAAACCTAGGATGACAATTCAAATGGGTCATCAGAGCAGTAAATAGAAGTCCAAACCCCTAGAATCGACAAGCCCATCTGGCGTCAGCTGGCCAAGTGCCAGAAAATTAAGCTGCTAATAGCTATTTTAGAGCATGAGCACTGAATGAGAATATAGTTGGTGTAAACTGGGGTTCAAAAGAAAGGAAATGAGATACTATCCAATGCCTCAGCCTTGGGGGGATATTGAGGTCACAGTGGAGCAGCAACTGAGTCAAGAGTTTTTGACAAAAGACTTCTTTTAGACGCCCATCTGCCTAAAGTGAAACTCATCTCAGGGCCCTGGATCAAGCTGAAGCCACAGATGGAGGGAGGTTAAATGAAACAGCTGCAAGGGTGAAAGGCCTTTGGGGCTAGGAAGAGTGCCAAATATACCATCTTTTCCTTAAATGACCACAATCTACAACTATTAAATGTTTTGTGATATAATTATTTACTATAGTTTTATTTTCCCTTTCTTGATTTGAAAAACAGTGGACAAAAATTTTCAAAAACATGTTTACATACATCTATTAATAGAAAAGGATTCCATAGGCATTCCTTTTTCTGTATTGAACATAATGAAATTTGTAAACTATGGATTTCCAGAAGAGTTAAATGCATTCAGTGTCAAAATTTGTTCCTATGTCACCATTTTGTCACTAGTGATTTACTCTCATGATTAGCTAGGTAAAAGAATCATATTTTTTTATACAGGAATCTACTACCTCAAGAAAAATAATTCATTTGCCAAAGAAATTAATATTTATCTTTAAGTTAATATTTTTTAACTTCAAATGTCTATAATAATCTTGTATTTATTCTGTTGATATTAATTCCTACTAGTAAGGAAATATAATTGGTTTCTCATGACATGTATAACAGTTTTCCAGCTGAAGCCAACCCAATTTAATTCATAGCTCTTTGGTCCTAAGAAATATTAATTCTGTGCTGTGTATTCACTCACGGTATGATCAGACACCTACCAAGTCTCTAGCTGTAATTAATATATTACGTGGAGATTGATCCCATTAATTGAATGACTTTGAATAATGTATTTCAGGTTACTATGTGCAACATTCCTACATTTGAACCATTTATTTGTAATGCATAATATGTATAATTAAAAGGCTAAAAAAGAGATTACTACTGTCTCAAAAAATATAAATCCCTTCTAAAGCAATCTTCAATGTTCTAAGAAAATAGTTTCTCTATATTATAGTCTTGGTTTTTCATGCACTTTCTTATTTATGTGTAGTATCTGATGTAACATTTGTTTTCCTCTTTTGAATGAGAGGCATTTATTTATATATTGATTATTGACTATTTATTTTCTTCCATCTTGATAAGTCATCCCAGTTGGTCAGTATCACTTTATCTTTAGTGATTTTTAGAGTGCTTTAGCTCAAATTAAATCTGTTATTTCTTACTTCTTCCTAGAATGCCATTTATCTATCTCTCTTATTGATACTTTCTGTTACTAATGACTTCTCACAGTTACTCTCATCTTGAAATACATTTACATACATTTTACCTAATTTAATTATGGTAGTTGATGACAAAGGGCTTTTAAATAGATTAGCAATTTTTTAAATCTTCATATTTATGATTATATGTTGATATAAACTGACCAAAAATAAATGATATTATTATACCCACTCGAATTTGGTACTAAAAGCTTTCATGAAGGTGTTCCATTGCTATAGCCTCAAAGTGGTTAGCATTTTTCATTCTGCAGTAATTAATTAGGGTGACAAGCAATCATCTTAAGATATCAGGAAACTAACCATACAATCAATTAAGCAAATATTCATTAGGTATTTGAAGTGCTTTCTACCAAGTTGATATAAATAATTGAGTAAAACTGCTAGACCATTTGATACATACCTTTTATTTATTTATTTAACATATATTAAAGCAACAACTTCATGTCAGGACTAAACTAGGCACTTATTGTAGAATATAAAGATAGATATGACACAGTGCTATTCCTCAAGTTAACTCAGCTTAAATAATAAAGACACGGCATGTGTTCAAAAGAAGAAGAATCAAAATAAAAAGGAGAGGGAGAGGCAGGAGAAGGAGAAAAAGAAATGAGAAAAAAATGAAATTAATAGATAATACAGAATAAATTCTGACAACTTGATTGCTTAGTAATGGAATTTGACCAATTTTTGCCAGTCAAATTATGTTTTTATTGGTAGAGCAGTCACTCGCTTGCAATAAAAGTTGTGAATCTAAACCAATTAAACAGGATGTATGTATAAATATAACCCTAATATTCTGCAAGACATAATTTCAAAGCAAAAACATGATTATTTAAAATAATGTACTTTTAGGTCCCTTTATTTTCTTTGAGCTAAAAGTAATCATGAAATAGAAATATATTATGGAAAAAATTTAAAAACATCTAAAAATTATATCCAATTGGCTATAGTTTTCACTAATGCCTGAAGCTACAAAGCCTAAGGCTTCTCTTTTTCTCATTTGTTATCAAGCACAGTGAGCATTCAGAAGCCAAAGGAGAGTCTGTTGTCAATCCATTGACCGACCTCTTTTTCCTCTTTTGTTTAAGGAGATATAAAACACTGGAAAATATTGGCCCTTTAATATTTTTTGCAGATTCAACTACAGACAGCTCATCTAGATATTGACAAGCTTCCTCTGTAACAAGAAACTACCTTTTTGTTTGTTTTCAGCTACAGGTCTTCATGTTTTTCATGCCTATAGAAAAGCACCTCTAGTAGCACTCATGAATAGGACAGTAATTAAAGTCTATTTTTTACTTATAGCTCAAAAGAAAAGGTTGCCATTTGTCTTTAGCTTCTTCAGCACAATATATCATCCTTAAACCCGCCATTATTTTCATTTAATATCTCTAGCAAAACACCCTTGAATAGGACGTTATGAAACACATATTCGAATAATGAGGTTTCAGACGTTGAAAATTTGAAAGAAAAGCAGAAAGTTTTGGAAATTTATTTATTTGTTTGTTTGTTTGTTTATTAAGTTTATTGGGGTAACATTGGTTAATACAATTATATAATTTTCAGTAGTACATTATAATTGACATCTGTATATTCTATTATGTGATTACGACCCAGAGTCCAGTTTCCTTCAGCTACCATATATTTGATCCCTTTTATCTACTT
>NW_011888917.1:1996024-2031373 GCF_000151845.1 Pteropus vampyrus
CAGTTCGACTTCTTTATTTCCTATTTGGATGCCTTTTATATCTTTCTCTTGCCTGATAGCACTTACTAGGACCTCCAGTGTTATATTGAATAAGAATGGTGATAGTGGACAGCCTTGCCTTGTTCCTTATCTTAGATGGAAGGTTTTCAGTTTTTCACCATTAAGTATAATGTTGGCTGAGGGTTTGTCATATATGGCCTTTATTATGTTAAGATACTTTCCTTCTATACCGATTTTGTTAAGTGTTTTGATCTTAAATGGATGCTGTATCTTGTTGAAGGCTTTTTCTGCATCTATTGATATGATCATGATCATATGATTCTTATTTTTTAATTTGTTTATGTGGTGTATCACATTAATCGATTGACATATGTTGAACCATCCCCGTGTCCCTGGGATAAAGCCCACTTGATCATGGTGTATAATCTTTTTAATATGTTGCTGTATTTGGTTCACTAGTATCTTATTTAGGATTTTTGCATCTGTGTTCATGAGAGATTTTGATCTATAGTTTTTGTGTGTGTCATCTTTATCAGGTTTCGGTATCAGAGTAATATTCACCTCATAAAATGAATTGGGAAGTATTGCCTCCTCTTCGATTTTTTGAAAGAGTTTAAGGAGAATAGATATTAAATCTCATCGAAATGTTTGGTAGAATTCACTGGTAAAGCCATCTGGCCCCAGGCTTTTACTTTTTCATAGATTTTTGATGATTGTTTTAATTTCCATACTACTGATCAGTCTATTTAGATTTTCCATATCTTCTTGATTCAGTCTAGGAAGATTATATTTTTTCTAAGTACTATTTTATTTCTTCTAGGTTATTAAATTTGGTGTCATATACTTTTTCATAGTATTCTTGCATGATCTTTTGTATTTCTGTGATGTCAGTCATAATTTCCTCTTTCATCCCTGATTTTGTTTATTTGTGTCCTTTCTCTTCTTTCTTTAGTGAGTCTAACCAGAGGTTTGTCAATTTTATTAACCTTCTCAAAGAACCAGCTCCTGTTGTATTTACTTTTTTCTATTGTACTTTTGTTTTCAATTTTATTTGTTTCTGCTCTAATTTTGACAATTTCTTTTCTTCTGCTGACATTAGGCCTCATTTGCTCTGCCTTTTCCAGTTTTTAAAAATGAAGTGTTAGATTGTTTATTTGGGCTCATTCTTGTTTTTGGAGATAGGCCTGTAATGATATGAACTTTCCTCGTATGACCACTTTTTCCATGTCCCAAAAGTTTTGATATGTTTTACTATCATTATCATTCGTTTCTATGTATCTCTTGACCTCTCTTTTTATTTCTTCCTTGACCTAGTTATTCTTCAGTAGCATGTTGTTTAATCTCCATGTATTTGTGGTTCTTCCTGATTTCTTTTTGCAGTTGATCTCTAGTTTCAAAGCATTATGATCAGAGAATATGTTTGGTATGATTTCAACCCTCATATTTGTTGAGGCTATTTCTATGTCCCAGTATATAGTCGATTCTTGAGAATGTTCCATGTGCATTGGGGAAGGATATATAAGCAGCTTTTTGGGATGAAAGGCTCTGTAAATGTCAATTATGTCCAGTTGGTCTAATGTATCATTTAAGGATCTTATTTCGTTATTGATTTTCTGTTTGGATGATTTGTCCATATCTGACAGTGGGATATTTAGATGCTCTACTATGATAGTGTTTTGTTCTATTTCTCCCTTTAGTTGTGTTAGTAATTGCTTTACATATTTTGGGACTCCCTGATTAGGAGCATAGATATTAATAAATGTTATGTCTTCTTGGTGCAAGATTCCCTTTATCATCATGAAGTGTTCCTCAGTATCTTTCTTTACATTTTTCATTTTGAAGTCTATTTCGTCTAATATTAGTACCGCTACTCTCACTTTTCTCTGAGTTTCGTTTGCTTGAAATATGATGTTCCACCCTTTCACTTTGAGTCTATATTTGTCTTTGGAACTGATATGTGTCTCTTGGAGGCAGCATATGTTTGGGTGTTGTTTTTTGATCCATTCTACAACCTTGTGCCTTTTTATTGGTGAGTTCAGTCCATTTCTATTTAAAGTGATTATTGAAATATAAGGTCTTTTTGTAGCCATTTTATCTTTTGCTTTCTGGTAGCTTGGTGTTTCCATTGCTTCCTTGTCCTTGTGTTTCTGTTTTCTTTATTTTGGTTGGCTTTTGTGGGTTTTGCTTCTGGTTCTTCTTGTTTTATGTTATATACTTCAGTTCTGAATCTTTGGTGTATGTTTACCATTATGAATATGTAAAGGATAGTTATATAGATACAGTCATCCATTTTCTTCTGCACGTGCCTTATCTCCTTTCTCCTTTGTGAATTTGGATCTTTAAATCCTCAGCTTTTCAGTCATTGTTGTCTAAATTTGTCCCTATGTATGCTGATCGTTCATTACTATCTTGCTATAGCAATTCTCTTCTTATTATTTAAGCTTATAATGCCCAGTTCTTAGTAAGGGTTCCACTCCTATGCTTCTATTTGCCTGATAGTCACTTTACTCCTAATTATGCATTATTTTGTTTTGTTTTGTTTTGTTATTTTGTTTTAGATAAGCTGACACCTTACAGTATCTCCTGTAGTGCAGGCCTTGTAATGGAGAATTCCCTCAATTTTTGTAGATCTAGAAAGATCTTAATTTCTCCTTCATATCTAAAGGAGCACTTAGCTGGATACATTATTCTAGGCTGGTAGTTCCTTTTACTTAATAGTTTAAATATTTGATTCCATTTCTTTCTGGCTTGTAAGGTTTGTGCTGAGAAGTCCAATAATAATCTAATGGGTTTTCCTTTATCAGTGACCGTCTTCTTTTCCCTGGCTGCCCTGAGAATTCTGTCTTTGTCAAAAGATAACTTTAATATAATGTGTCTTGGTGAAGACTTTTTTTGGGTTGAGATAATTGGGTGTTCTGTTGACGTCTTAAATTCCAAGCTCCAGCTCATTCCTAAGATTTGGGAAATTCTTGTCCACTATTTGTCCAATGTAATGCTTGCTAGTCCCTGCTCCTTTTCTTCACTTTCGATAATGCCCATTATTCTTATGTTTCCTCTCCTGATGGTATCAGCTAGTTCTTGTATTTCTTTTTCATTATTTTTCATTTTTCAGTTTCTCTCTTCTTCTTTCTGATTTATTTCTAGATTTCTGTCTTCAATATCACTGATCCCTTCCTCCATTTGGTCGACTCTATTTCCCAAGCTTGCTATTTTGTTTTTCAACTCTTGCAGTGTGTTCTTCATCTCCAGAAGTTCTATTTGGTTCTTTTCGAGGATTTCAGTCTCCTTGCTCTGCTCATCTAGTTGTTTCTTCAGTTCCTGAAATTGTTGATTTGAGTTGTTTTGGATCTCATTGAGTTTTTTCAGAAGTACCATTCTGAATTCTCTGTCATTTAAGTCACTTATTTCTATATCTGTAAGTTTATTTTCTGGAAATTTTTCTTTTTCTTTCTGAGATGCATTGTCACCTCGGTTGTTCAGTGTTTAATGGACTGTTTCTCTGCCTGGGCATTAATGGAAGTGTATTCTGTTGTTTTTCCAGAAAGAAGAATTATTATATAAAGGTCTCTCTTTAGCCTGCTGCAAAGTAGGCGCTTTTCTTTTGGTTTCCGGTCTAAGCCTCTTGAATCTTTGCTTTATATAAAGCCTAAATTTTTTATTTTCTTGTTGATATTTAATCACAAGATATCTTTTTTATTTTCTTGTTGATATTTAATTACAATTATATCCAAGAGGCATCTAAGCCTCTTGGATCCTTGCTTTATATAAAGCTTAAATGTCTTTTTTTACTTTCTTGTTGATATTTAATCACACTTACTAGTCTGTTTCAGTCCCTGTCAGTGTTAGCAACAATTTTGGTAGTGTGGAAATTTATTTTTTTTACCAATAATTTTGCTGGGAATCTTTAAGTAATTTGACTTTTCTATAATGTTCTACCAGTTTGATCAAAAGAAAGATATCTTTCAAAATTAAAGTAACATCAGTGTGAAAAAAAATACTGAAACCTTTTTTTAAAACCCTAACATAGTTTTATTTAGTGTTTGGGCATTAATATCTAAATTGAATCAATGTCTAAAAATACTTTTGTAGTACCTTTTTTAAATATCCACTGTGCTATAATCTGATTTAGAACGTAGTGCCAGCGGCACAACATATTAAGGACGGAATTCTTAACAAAGAATAGACACCTAAGCCTATATGCTATTTGAATTTATCTTCTGAATATGATGCAGCAAGAAATTTTACATAAGATTAATTCATTACATTCATTCTGAACATTATTCAGGAGGCTTTGATGAACACTAAATAAACAGGAAATTAGCAGTTTTGTTTAATGACTCTTTGTTATTGTCTGGGGGTACTTTTTTGATGTACTTTGCACTTGAATGGAGCAATTTTTGCATGAAAGAAAATAGTCTTCAGGATAAACACACAGATGTTTTGATCAAAGTTATGTGCTCTTAATGCATTTGTTTCTTTGGCAAGGAAAAAACTATATGTAAGAAAGTAACATCCTGAAGTTTTAGAATTACTTATGTTTGTTTTTTATCACATCATAACAATCTCTGGCTATTTATTTAGTATATATTAGGGTCAGAAACACAAATTATGAGGCAATCCCTATCTCTGATGGAGAAGCTTATATTATACTTGGTGAGGAATATCCTATATGGAACAATTTGAATGAAAAGAGACATCGTCTAAGAATTCACTTGTCTTTAAGGAAAGCCAATTGGTTGCCCAGAAGGTTCTACAGAGAATGGCATTGTTTTGTCCAAGTCATCATAGGACAAATCTTGGCCCTCAAATTTGCGGTCCAGACATTTTGTCAGGCTGTCCATCAGTTATGCATAGATTAATATTAAGCAAATTCACAGAGACTAGAATATAAAGCCAACACTTTAATTTATTAATTTAAAATGAGAAATATAACTAGAAGGAAAACATCCCTGGCTACCTGTGAAGAACACTGCAACTTGGAGTTTTCTGTGTGTGCATAGAATTAAAACAAGAGGAATTAAATGATCTGAATGGCTCCTGAACCAAATATGCTTTCTGTGTACATACCATGATTATCTTCATCCACTAACAGTTATTAACTACCTGCCAATGTGAACTATAGGTTGCTTAATACAGGCTGAAACAGTTACCCTTGTTCTTTAGAGCTATGAAAAACACATAGAAGTTAGTACTGAAGTAAAGAACTATTCAAGCAGCCTCTCCACCATTGTTACCTGGTTAGACACCAAAGTCAATGTGCAACAACTCAGACCATACTCCCCATGAGAAGTATATGATTCACAGTTTCTAGTTAGGATTTCAAACGTTGATAGAGTGACATCCTTCTCTAAGTATCAGAGCACATGGACAAGGGGTTCTGCCCTTGAAAAACAATACATGTGTTATTCTCATGTCTGTATGACCAACATCCTCACATTCTTTCCAGAAAAATATCAAAGCCAAATGTTTGTAAAAAAGTACATCAAAATTCTGACTTAGCTTTTCTAATAAAGAAGTTACAGAGGTTATATCTTTACATTTCTCCTGTGATAATGAAAGTCACAGAAAATGTATATGACCATAACATTTGGTCAGAACAATTTATTACTTTACTTTATGTTAAATTTCTAGGGCCTCTATATGGACTGTTTAATTTAAAATAAATGCCACATTAAAAAAAAAAAAACTATTCTAGGGAAGACTAAGAAGACAGTAGAAAAATATCTTAACTAAATATAACAAGTAAAAAAATGAGTTTGTTGCTATTGTAGCCTGTTTACCTATTTAAAAAAAATACATAGTTAAGGAGTAATTTCTGTGATTATAAAATTAAAAACCCTAATGATGGATTCCAAAATTGCCTTTCATTCTGTTCTTTCTTCTAAATCTAATTTTCTGGTATTAATATTCAGAGTTTATACTTCACCAAAAAGATTCCAATTATGAGGGAATGATCAGATTGGTGATGAGTAATTCAACTGGGGATGAAATCCTGCAGGTAATGTAACATGAAACACGATCAGGAATGACAATGACTTTGTAAGGCTTTTTCAGACTGCTTATTTGAGTCTAAAATAGCAAAGCTAATACAGAATTTCAGGCAGAAACCAAATTTTTAGTCGATGTAATTTTATAATTCAAGGAATATTAATAAAGTCTAGGAACTACAATTGACTATAAGATGAGCATATATTGAAAGCATATAGACTGGATATTGTTTTTGAAACAGATGTCTTTTACTTATTAAGCTGAAAGAAAATTACTTCTAAGTTCCCAATTACTCTGCCTTCACAAGGGTTTCTTTTAAAATTATTATAACTACCTTTTGACCCACATTGGAGGCATCTAATGTTTATTTCTCACTTAATATAATTTACTTATCCTAAGTACCTTTAAGAATCTGTTTTCTCCACAATTCTGAACAAAGCAAAATGATTGGATTAAACATATATATGATGATGGTGGTGAAAGCTAATATATTTTGAATGCTTTCTGGTGCTAGTCAGTGTACTCAGAGATTTACATAGCAAAGATTTATATATCATTGTGCTCAGAGATTTGCATAGTCTCTTATATCTACCTATTAGAAAGGTACCATGTTTAGATACATTTTACAGAGTAAAAAGAGGTACAGAGAGATAAAGAAACGTGTATAGGAGGAGAGTTCAAGCAAGGTAGCAACATAGGAGGCTCCTGAAGTCCCCTCCTCCCAGGGACATACCAAATGTATATCTACATATGGAAACATTCCCTCTGGAAGAAATCCAGAAACTAGATGAGCACCGCCTAAACATTGGGCAAATGAGAAAATACCCAAATCAAAATGTGTAGGAAAGACTGAGACGCACTCTTGCCATTAAGCCCACAGCCAGCACAGTTCCATACATTTGGGATGCCCGAAACACCTTGCTCTGAAAGCCAATAAGGGACCCACGAGATTATAGCACACAAAGGAGCAGTTAACAGATGCATGAGCACTTACTATAGCAATCCCCGCAGGTCTGAGCACAGGATTATCACTTGCACTTAACAGAAACTTATTTTATTAGTTCCATCAATGTGCTTTGTGTTTCGTAATTTGTATATGAGCAATATCAATTGTAGGTTCCTAAAGTAAGGTACAACTGAAATTGTCTGTTTTTTCAGAAACTATTATGAAATTATTACCTTGAGGTAAGCTTTTAATAATTTTTTAAAAAAATTAATGAAACTTAAATCAAAGTATACATTATGAGCATGTACACTTATTGTCTCAACACTTATCAAGTTAAGCACTTCTGTGGGCCAGACACTCTTAGGAGCCTAGACTAGTTTGGTCACAGCTCTAATCTGTTGAAATGAACAACTTTGAGGATTGAAGGGACTTTGAAATATTCCATTTCATCAACATTTCTTCTTCACCATTAGATGCTCAGGTACTTAATATGTACCATTTATTTTAAAAGACACAGATGACAAATACATTTATATTTTCTAATTATCTTATCTATCATAATTATTGTCTAGCACATCAACAAATTAGTGGTTTTTTTCTTTAATTGTGTTGTTTTTGACATATGATGACATATAAGAAAATAGTTGTACATATTAGATTTGGAAGGTTCCATCAACTGTACGCTGTTAAGAAATCAAGTGATATATTCAACATTACACAATATGTTAGTCAGCTGGACTCAAGTCTTGGATATTTTTTACATTTCCAGACTAGTCCTTTTTTTAGTATGTGACAAGTTCTGCCCTGCCCCCCCTCAACATATGTCCATCTATAATTGCATTGCAGAAGTTTATGCATATCTCCTGGTTTCCAAGTAGCCCATACAGAACCAAAACTCTCTTTTTAACTTTCTCCAAATAATCCAATGGGATACTTCAGTTTCTGCCAGCTCATATTCCTTACTCTCCTCTAATGAAGCCATGTTCTTCCTATCTTTACTCCATCCTCTCCCCTTCTCATGCACCTGTTCACATTCTCACATATACACATCCCCCTAAATTGCCTTCTTTCTGTCTTTGTGCTACTATATATCCACTATTTCAAGCTCTTATTCTAACTTGCCTACCAAGCCTTTAGTATTATTTCAGCCCCAATTGATCTTTCTCTTCTGATTATCTGTATATTGTATATTATCCCTCTTTCAGAAAATAGAAAACAGTCAGTTTGAAGCAGGGTGTGCTAATCTTGCCTTCTCAGATATACTTTACACATTGCTAGCCAGAAGTATGCTCTTTTTTTGTATCCCTCCCCAAGAACTCATATATTTAATAAATGCTTGAAGGGCACCATGTTGTACTGATACTTATTCTTGCTTTTATGAAAGAATAATATTGAAAATTCACTTTAGGTCACTTTTGCTTTCTTAACATTAAACTTTTTAATAACATAAAAATTCTATTTAGAAATAACAAAGTACATGTCCCCACACAATGAAGGGGTCAGGAATTGAATTTCTACATATAATTCATTTGACGTATGGTAGTTTGGGTTTAATTTGGCCAACTATCTCACTGCAACTACCCCTCCAAAAAAAAAAAATCCCTTCTTCTGTACAAATATATTTCCATATTTCCATCTCAGTGTAAGCACAGCTGTGAACCAATTACTTCAAAGTTCAAGAGCTGGTTGTTTCTATCCTTAGTATTGCTAAAAAATGTTGAATGTCATCCTAGAGAGAGACTCCCAGCCTTAATACAAAGAATTTTTTTCTTATTTCTTATTTTCTTATTTTGTTTTTATATCCAACACAAATAAGACAGACTCTTTTCTTTACAATAGCATTTGTTTTCTATATTTAGTACAGAGTGATCATGGGTATCTGTTCTGCATACTCATTTGAATATACTAGGTGTTTTTTTGTTTGTTTGTTTGTTTTAGTAATTGATAGCAAGTAGATAAAAGAACTCACTATGTGGCATATAGATCAATCTGTTTATCTGAGGAATAAATACTTCCTCAAGCCATCTGTATTGAGTGAGTATGTGTAAATATTAAAAACAAACCTGTATGCTTTACCTGGTCATTCTGTAATTAATTACACTCTGACCCTTTCCTCACCTGCTCAATTGTCTTTCATCATCTCAGAGAAAGAAAAGCAAATAAATGACTGATACAGAATTATATTTCAAACGTCCACCCTCTAACCAGTTGATGTTTTTAGCATGAACTTATCTTCTCCATATTGTTCTCTCACTTTCCGTATTAGACGTCCTGATCTCTACATGTGAGCAGACTAGCTGTCATGCAAACACCATAGAGAGAGAACAAATATGTAATTAGCATAGCCTTTTATCTGCTCCTTTGGTAGGAAAAAAAAGAAGAGAGTTGTTCTCTAGGCAACAACTAAAGGTCGTATTAATTTTCCTTAAACTTTCCCCCTGACTTCCCCAGGAGTTGCTAAGAGGTTGTTGGGCTTATCAAAATGAACTAATTATTATGCATGTCTAACTTGATGGATGGTCTCCTAAACACTAACACAACCCCTATTGTGCATGCCCCTCTTCTGCTGTGTCACTGCACCTACTTATCTGAGATGATTTCTTCCAGTGACTGACAGTAATATGAAAGAGGTGGAACGTAGAGAACAAGAAGAGAATTCTATTCTGTGAATGTTATCCATATGTGTTAGATAGCCATGGTTATTTGATTCAGTTTAAGAATCTGAGCAAGACAATGTCCTGTCATTCCTGATTTGTAAAACATACTTCTTTTATTGATCAGAGATCAATCCATAGTTATGTGCTCTCCTAAGAGACTTTATATATTCTGTTCTGACAGCACTCCCTTTTAAGGACTTCATCAGACAAAGCACGTGCTCTACTTCTCCAGTCTCAACTGATGGGATTAGACAGGCATTGAATCCAAGGAAATAAATCTGTACATGGTCCTGCCAGTGATGTATGACCTATGAATTACCAAAAAAAAAAAAAAAAAAAGGCAATCAAATTACTATTTAAGAAATCTTGAATTAGAAAATAGAAAACTCAGTCAGTTAGAAGCAGGGTAGAAGAAGGCAAGATATATCAAGACTGCTATAAAGCACAGAGCCTGAGAGATGATAGTAAACCTAAGCCAAATGCAAACTAGTTATAAGGGAGTAGCAACTATATGGAAGCTGGTGTTGTGAGGACAGGACCGGAACACATGTGAAGATATATCATGTGGCCATGAGAGAGATAAATAGAGCATTTTGTCCATGGAGCTGTCTCAGGTGTGACAATATTCAGCGCAAATCCTGGTCTTCATGTTTTCTTAAACTGTTATCTTAACTAGCTTGGCCCGGTTATCTATTCCATGCAACCAAATGGTCCAATGTATTTCATTCACAAAGACTTATTTAGAACCTAATACAGGCAAAACATTCCATTAATTGCTCCAAGGAAATCAAAGATTTCATTTTAAATTGCCTCTCCCCTCCAAAAACACTCCTGTGCGAGATTTTCTATAAATCAATATTACTAGAAATTTCCCATGTCGCTTGAAAAAAATGAATTTGTATTTTTCAAAATTCAGGTTATGGATAATTGTACTTTTTCCCCTAAGCAAAAATTTAATGACTTTTCCCTCCCTAGAAATCAATATCATACATGAGTTTGGTTCCATTTAAATGTATTGATTATACTAGGGTAAAATTAATTTCTTGTCAAAATTTAATAAAAATAGATCAATTTGTATTATTAATAGCCTCATCATACATTTATATAATTAAAGAGTAAAGATGTACTGACCAGATTTTTAATAATATTATATTGTATTTACTATTTGAATATTAGTTTTCATATTGAATACATGTTTTCTCCTTAATATGGCCATACATTAAAACTGCTTGATGTGAAGTCATTAATGCAATAACATGTGTATAATATAAATCATCAAATGTTACTGTACTTGATTTCGTTGAAAAAAAATTAAATGTTAGAGCAAGTGAGGAGTAAAACTATAGATATGTAAAATATATTTATTTTTATATGGCTACTATTAAGAGTTCCTCTTAGAAATGGAATTTTTTAAAGAGAAATAGGGGATAGAAGGTACACAGTGAGCAAGAGTTTGGAAAGAGACTATAAGAAAACTTATCTACATAAGGAATGAACATGTATTTTGAGTGTCAAGAACTCAAGAAAGAGAGAAAGAAAAGAAAGTAAAGAAGCAAGTCAGATAACATGGCAGGAACTAGAGTTTGAGGCCAGGAAATCTGATGTCCATTTGTAGGTCATTTGTGTTTCTGTGATATAAACCTATTTCATCATCCTAAATTTTCAGTAAAATCTACTTGGTACATAAACGCTCTTTGTGAGAATTGGTGGGAAAATGAAGGAAAAGCCACCTTCCTTTTACTCATAACTTTAAGCTCTGGAAAGGTAGGGTCCTGGGGATGTCTCAGTGAGGGGATTGTTTTATACAGAACATGAATGAATGGATTCGAATTTTAATTGATAGAAATTTAATTGATGGCCCATTTGTATTAATACAGCTTTAGCCTGAAATATGAAGTTGTTTCTGAAGACGCAATAGCTACCAAGCCTCTAAGTCATAGTGAGATACTGGACATTTATCCAGTTTGTTAAAGAAATTGTGTAATTCGTATCATAGCGCATACTCCTTCTTGCTCCATTCTTGCTCATTCTCTAACGAAAGACAGAAAGATTTTTTTTTTTTTTAAGTTAGATAATAAAAAGGCTGTGGGGTTGGACTGAGAGAAGTTCTCTTAAATTACCCTACTTTTTGGCCTGTGTTTATCCAGCCAGGGAATAGTAACAATTATATTAAACTTATTTTAGTTAAAACTCAATGTTAACATCCACAATGTTTTTTAAGTATATAAGACATGGAATGTATTCTCTCCTAGCATTAATAAATTTTTAAAAATCATGGATATGAAAAGATGAGTTGAGGAAATATACACTTTCATCAATGAATGAATCTTTAGGGAATAAAACTTTTTCTTGACACAGATAAAGAGTAAGTAGCTATCTACATTACCCTACCTCTGTAATTCCAACTGGGACAACTCTTACCTGTTGTTATGAGGTTTTTCTGAGAGATTTTTCTTGCACAATTGGGGGATGTTTTAAGAAGAGAATAGTTGGATTTTCCCAAAATTATTCTGTTCATTATTACCTGAAGGATGGTCTCAGAACACAAAAAGAGGAAGAAAAGATGTTGTCCTCATAGTGTTAACTTTTACCTATCTTCAACCCTGATCCCCCATCACTTTAGCCAAAGTGATGAAAAATAAAATTTGAACAACTTTGCTCATAATTTTCCTGGTATTTTAATATGAGAACATACTAAAATAAGTTTTCATATTAAATAGACAGGTATAAAACCAGACATGTTCTGTTATTTGGAACACAAAACAGAAATTTAGTTTTAAGTATACTTAGAATATGGAATGAAAAAAAAATTTTTTACATTAAAATACATTATGCTGGCTGTCCCCCGAAGAACCTGATGAAAAGCAGCAGATGTAAAATATATCTAAGAATGAATCACATAAGTGGAACATCTTCATTTTTCCCATCTTAATAAAGAAGACGTTAGCATGTATGATTTTACATCCCTTCTTTGGTTGCATCCCACTCTCTTTAAAATTTCATCATTCGACCTATTTATAATTAGCTCTAGTAAATAGAATACTAAAATTAACTTTTAAAAACTCAACAATGTTTTTTTTTCTAATTTCTTCATTTTTAATTGTTCATGTTGGAATCACATTTACTTAATCTAAAATCCATACACTTTTGAAAAATATTGAGTAAGATCACCAAAATTAGCATTATTTTGACTCAACATATACTACAAACACTATTTTATACTAGCAAATGTTCTACACTATTAAAAAACTTATTTGAAATATAATAGTTGGAGAAAACTAAGAGTTCTCTTGGACTCTACTCTTGAATTACAAAACCACATGAATTTCTGCTACTACTACTATTATTATTATTATTAATATACAAGTTTTTTTTATTTTCTGGCTTGTCTTAAAGTAAATCTCTTACAGTAGAAACTAAGAATAAACAGAAGATACTATTGCTATCATGGGTATGGTTATTTCAAAGTGATTTCTTTTATATTCTGAGCTTTGATATATATATGAATATAATTCTTTCACATTTCTATGAAAACATTCATAGATTGACTATTTAGTTTCTTGGGTTTTTCTACATGCGTACACAGACACACACACACGCACACACTTTTTTTTTTTTTTAATGAGAAAAAGTAAGATGGGAAAAGAAAAACTTACTGGAGAAAAGTCAAATAACGGTTTCCATTGTGGTTACTTTAGATTCTAAGGCAAGCACATTTAACACTGATTATCAAGAAAAATACACCAGAATAGGAAATATTTCTAAAGAAGTAGCAGTATTGAAGGACTCCGCTACAGGCAGATTTAATTTACATTCTTACTGTTTACACGTGGGACTTCTTTTTTAATCTTTTTGCTTCTATTCAATATAAATGAGTCCGTGCCAAATGTTTAATAATTTACCATGAATTCAGTAAATGGTAGCATTTTCTGCCAGGGATTCTGTGTAAGATTATTCATACTAAACTGTAGAATAGCTTCATGCTTTGAAATAAATTGACCTCTTCAGTAAACACAGGTCCAATCCCTTTCACTTTGTCTATTTAGTTTTGTGACTTATTCTTGAAGCCATGTACTCAACCTAATAGTGACTAACCCGCTCCTATTTGGTGATAGACCTTGATGCAAAGGTAATTAATTAGCCTCTGGAACAAGAGAAGGCTGTCTCTGAGCTACTCATGGCTATTAACTCCTTCTAAACCAAAGGCCTAATGTCTTTATGTCTTTTTACAACAGAACAGTATCTTCGAGTAAGTCATTTATGAAAAAATATTTATCTTTTGAGATGTTTGCATGTTTTACTTTTAGCTTCTCTTACTTTATCCTCCTGCTATTTATTTTCTAATTTATTTTGGGATTCATTTTGTCCTTATCTTACTATCTCACTTTTTTTTGGTATTCCAATGTTTTCATGTTTTTCCTTTTAATTAAACTTTGCTTTCTAATAATTTATATCCTCTTTATTGGCTTTCTTAACTTAGAAGATAAAGGTCTAAATATATTTTTTCTAATCTTGATTTTCTTCCCTACTTATAACCTTTGCAATCTTAGGAAAATTACTTAAGCTCCCTGAATCTCAGTTTCCTAATTGATAAAATGAGCATAAAGTTAGAGCTATATGCATGACAATTTTTATTATTTTAAAAATTTAAAGGGTATTTATTTTATTCTCTAACTATTCTAAAGAATGTTCACCCAATGCATAAGTAATTTTAGAATTACATAACTTCACCCATTCTCTGTTATCCAAATTAAGAATTATTATTGTCAATAAATGGGTACTTGCAGTAAAAAAGATCACGTTATTCAAAGCTAAAAGATACAGCTTCCTGAATAGGCTCCTCTTTTTCCCTTCATTAGGACACACTCTCTCTGTGCTTCGTTTTCCTCAGCCCTAATAATTACGTTAGAGTTATGGTAAGTTTCACTTACGAAAGTGTATATAAATTGCTAAAGTGAAATCAAATGTCTTCATGATCACCAATATAATTAATATTAAAAAAGTAGATTTAGACAGGATAAGAGGAGTGCAATGGTTCATGAACTGGTTTCAGATGTCAATACTGGTTAAAAACGTTAAAACAATTCTTAGCAGTGTTGATGGTTAAAATGAAAGCACAGAATTTGGAGTTAAATGACCTGGTCTGAATCAGATGTAATTTATTAGCATTGAACATGTTACTTAACATCTTTGAGTCTCAATTTTTCGGCCTTTAAAGTTAAGATAATTATAATTCCATCTACCTCACATGGTTGTTTCAAGAATTAAATGATAAATAAATTTAAAAAAATCTGGTTAAACTGTAAATTTCAGTGTAATTTGAAAGCATTGTTCTTATTGATTTGACAAATGTGGAAGGTTTTCTCCTCTTTTTTTAAATAAAACAGATTATCATTTTTCATTTTGTTAATGCACAGAATAATCATTTGAATGGTATAATTAGGAAAATCTTACTCAAATCTTGATCTACATGTACAGCTTCACAAGTATGATGCATTCAGATATATCTTAATTAAATGTTCAAAAAAATACAGTAAAGAGTAACAAAAATTTGAGTGACTCTTTCATACTGGCTTAGTAATTTGTTGTCTTGGAAGGGTAATTTTTCCATTAAAAACACTAACATAATAGAAATTGTTAAAAATTACTCAATTCAAGTAACTATACACAGAAATACTATAGAATAATATGTTAAGTATAGATGCTGTTTCAGCTAAGTCTTCACACTTTCTAAATGACTCATTCTTACATATTATTGTGGCTGTATATATTCAAATTGCTACCTCAACAAAGTTATAAATTATTAGAGTTTATAGACCCTTGAAATCTCTACAAAATAATTGAAACCATAAATGCAAAATTTTTTAGCACAAAGAACCTACAGTTTTCTTTTAGCATTGCACTGATTTACTCATTTAATAAAACAGAGCAGTGATCCAACTCAGATGGCTGAGATTCTGCCATGCAATATGTTACTCTGAGACCTTTGCTGCTAGATACATATGCCAGTTGTGTAAAATGACCCCAAAATGGTCTCTTTAATAAGGTAGTATGGTACATTGACATATCTAAGATATAAACTACCATCAAATTTTAGCTTTTGCCACCAGCTATGTGACTTGGAAATATATTATTTAAACTCTCTGAACTTTAGCTTTCTTATTTGTAAAATGATGATTCTTCTCATAGGAAAATTGTGAATTAAATGCAGTCATATGCATAAAGCATTGGCACAATCTCTGGCCCAAAGTAAACACCTAGTAACTGGTAGCATTTATCATTTTGGATTTTAGTAGGATATAAGAAACGCAGATTTCATTGATCAAAGTCATAGGACTCTTTACTGATGTGCAATATTTTAAAACATTTTTAAGCTATAGTATCTTTTATATTATTTTGTTGATTGAACTCAGAAGCATGTCCATTTTCCAGGTCATGAGTTCGCCTGTACCCTTGAAGCTTTGTATAATTAGAAAAACTGCTTAACTGTTTAGGCCTCAAGAAGTCAGAATTTGGAATGATTTGGCAATTATTTATGACAACTAATTTTAAGACTATAATACTTACCAGAGTACCTTGCCAATAAGTAGTAGATGATGGATTGATGTTTATTTTAATAAAGGCAATAAAATGCCTTAATCAAAATCAAGTTAATTAGCTATTACCATAAAGTCAGTAAAATAGATGTATATATTAAGCTTTTATTGTTTTCTAAGTATCTTAACAACCACATGAGATAGACCCTGCTATTATTCCCACTGTACAAATGCATAAACTGAGAAAGAGAAAATAAATTACTTTGCTAATATCGCATAGCTACTAAATACTGGAAAACTGGAATGTGAATGCACATGGTTTGTCTGTGGAACTAAAGATTTTAACCACTATATTTTATTTCTGTGATTTTATGGACAACTCAGATACTCAGGATTGCATTTTAACAAACACATAATCCTCATTTCAATGAATTCTGGGCGTTAGATACATGTTTTAAATTTTATTAGGGTCAAAATAGTATATGTGCCACATATAGTCAGAATCATGACAAAAAACAAGTAAGAATTATATCCTTTCATATCATATAAGTTTTTACAAGAAGATATCTAATACACGAAGTGATGTCGATTTGTATAGCTCAATATTGGGCTCTTAGGAATTATCATTAAGTACTTTTCACGGATGCTATAATAATTGGCCTGAATTTCTTGAATATTCATGACCCATGTTCTTTACTAATAGATATAAAAGACAGCCAGTGTCTCTCCACTTTCTTGGATAAAAGAGAAGCCTATTTAGATGGACAAAAGTCTTATTCAGAATATGTCTGGCTTTCAAACAAAATAAAACTTCTCAGTCTAATTAAAATATGGGTAGTAAGAGAAAGAGAAACTTTCTCATGCCTCCTCATGAATGTGATGTGAAGTTTACAAAAGAGAAGAAAATCTTAGAGGCAAATCAATGTGCTGTCCCATGGAAAAGTTTCCCTGAGATACTGATTGAACTAAGAAGATGGATAATAAAATACGGGAAGTTTAGGTCTCCATGCTCAGACTATCTTGTTAGGGTCAATCAGTACTATAAACTCCTCCTTCAAAGGCCTGATAATAAACTCTTCATGGCACATCTTTAAGCCCTTGTACCGTGTTCATATACGTGAACATTTACACTTTCACACTTTGAAAATATTGTCAATAAAGATTTTGCACTATGAGTTGATTTAAAAGCCCTATATTTAATAATCACCATATATCTACCACTCTGCTGTGACCTGAGAATACAAAGATGAATCATATGCATATGGTCTGGAATTATACTTTCTCACTGGCCACCAGGAAAATCTACCCAATCCATGTAGTGTAATAAGATCAAGAAAGTGATGCGTGAAGACTGATGATGGTGGCATCCCTCAGAGGACTAGTATAAAAGACCAGTGTGTATTAGGGATGACACTGAACGGGCTAGGAAGACTAACCAAGCATTGTAACAATGTTTGATTTTCTCTTCTACTTTCCTCTCTATGTTATTTTTAAAACTATATGGATGATATATTTTTAAATGGAGATTCTCATAGATTTAATTCTTTAAATGTAAGTTTTATCCCCACTACATAGGAGCTCTCACCAAATATAACTTTTATGTTAAAAAACAATATCCAATCTCACCTCCATTTTTTTTCCACATTGTCTGTGGATGCTGATATGTAGCTAAAGAAAAGTAGGTCAGCAAGAATCGATCTTTTTATTAATAGTGGGAAAGAATAAGAAAAAAAAAAAGAAGAAGAAAGGAAAACACAATATAGCTTGTTTAAAGCTTAAATAAAACATTTTTAAGATAAAAAGGGAATTTTATTTACCTAAATTTGGATAAATTGCTATTCTATTCTCTTTTATTTATGGTGACATTGGTTAACAAAATCCAGTAAGGTTTAGGCATACAATTCAACAGTAAGGCATATATATATATATATATATTGCATATTGTGCTCATTTCACATAGATTTTTTTTCTGCCACTGCATATTTGACCCCTTTTTACCCCATCTATCTCCCCCTCTTCCTAGCCTCTGGTAACCACTAGTCTATTGTCCATGTCCATGAATTTCTGTTTGTCCTGTTTGTTGCTTTTCAGTTTATATCCCACATATAACTGATATCATGAGGTTTTCAACTTTTTCTGTCTGGCTTATTTCGCTTAGCATGACTATCTCGAGGTCCATCCCTGTTGTCTCAAATGGCAGTATTTCATCTCTTCGTATGTCTGTCTATTCTCTTTTAAGTTAAATGTTATTATTTGATAAAATATGAGGGCACTTTCTCAAGTTTTAAAAAGTTAAAGTTAGATTTCTCATCTACTATTATCTTAGTTTTCTTTTTAGTGTCAGCAATATAATTGAAGTAAAAATCCCACTACTAATCTTTTTTTAAAGACTTTACAAAATCATGCAGTTCCTTAATTAAAATTGTTTCAGAAAAAAAAACTTGTTGCAGACATTGTCTAATAAAGTATAAACTATTACAAAATGCTTACATCATACCAGAAGATTGTTATAGGGATCTTTGGGTTTTCTTGTGTTAATTATCTCTAATGCTAGAAAAATTTTAAGAAACAATTATTGGTTATAAGGCTGATGTATCTTCTTTCTGAGATTCTTGAATACTTAAGATAGACTTCTGAACAATGTAAGAGGTTCCTCTAAGAAGAAATGTTTAAAATCTACTGCACCCCTATTAAATTACACAGAGTAGGTAACATATGGGGAACTGAGCCTATGTGTTTAATTTCACTCTTTGGTCAACTTTACCAAAGCTAACTGCCCGATATTTAAATTCACAAAATTTCTACTAATTCCAAACCTCTAAAACGATGTGTGTCGCTGTGTTACAAATATTCTCCACATGTCTCTTCCAGAGGCGATGGTCATGGCCTGTGTGTTTTCACCTTTTATTTTTATTTTGGGCAGCTAAAGAATGTTTTAGTTTTAACCTTCTTGTTATGTAACATTGAGAATGACAGTGTTAAAATAACACTCACAGCAGATTAATGTTCACTCCCTGACTTGATTTATGAAGAAACCAGGCTGAAATCTCCGGCACTCCCAAGCATTGGAGTTTAGCAAGTAATCCAAGCAAAGAAAAAGCAGTCTTGCAATCTGAGTGTATTAAAAAAAGAAAGAAAGTCAAGATTAGTTCATTCTGCTTTCAAGGGTGAGTCATTCACCCTATGCCACTACTGAAGTGAAACATTTTTATTGATTTGCAGATTAAGAATTTGTTTAAAAAGTGATAAATCAATCCTTCTTGTCAAACCTACAGCAGCATGTTCAGGAACGTGAAAGCAATCACTGCTGTTTGGGAATAGCCTACTTAACTTGTGTTTCTTGTAATGAGAGAGAAAACTATAGTTTGTAATGAAGGTACTATATGTTGAACATCTTGATGAAAAATCAGAAGATTGAGCTGGCATAAATCAACACATGAATCCAGAAGCCTCCAGCTGGGATGAAGAGCAGAGAGTTTACACACCTTGATTATCATTACATTTGCAAGTCAACAAGGAGTTCACTTCCATCGTGAACTTCTGCACACATGTAACTATTATTCACAAGTTTATATTATGATAAAAGTAGATGAGATTAAAAATCAAAATTATTGCGATGCCGTCTGTGTTGTATTAAAATAGTAGACCATAATCAGAGATCAAAATATTTTTATCAAATCTTAAATGTTAAATCTGTGTTTATAAAGGGAAAGTAATTACTTCAAATTCTTTAAATTTGTATGCCAGCAAAGAAAGAGGAAAAAGTAAAATGTAGTGTTTTTCAAGACAGATCTGAATATTTACATACTAGTATTATAATGTTTCTATAATATCTTGGTTTCTTTGTACCATTTAGTGCTCAGAGGTGAGAAGAGACAAAATAATATTATTTGACCAAACTATGATTATTTTTTGGGAGGTTAGAGTCTCATTTGTCAGTTTTATTTGACTTTAGCGAATACCATAGCAAATTCAATATTGCAAAGAAATTTACTACTCCCTAGCCTCTAAATGGCACATTAGAAAGCTGTTTCATATTTATATGTTTGGCTGTGCTAAATTTCTTTTAATAAGTATTAAGACAAATTCACTTTTTTTAATCCCCAAATAAATCATGGATAACTTCAAGTATAACATGTAACTAATCAAGAATAGTGAGCTTTATAATTTTTTTTCTTACTTTAAAAAGATTTATTATAAAAATGACTTGGGTTTGTTTTAGTAAATAGAAGGTGTTTATGATGTATCATAATTTCCTTTTTAAAAATTCCATAAATCATCTTTATTTCATTAAATAAAAATGGTTCTGCAATGTTGTATCTCAATGTCAATCTTTAAAAGCCAATCTCCTAGAATTAGTCAATTTTTCAACTCAGAGATATATTCATGAGTCAGACTTTTAAAGTAGATCAAACTGCAGTATCAAGATTCATCAAAGTCCTCTAACCTTTGATCAACAATCCTGTTCAAGGGAGTTAGACTACAGTAATGCCATAGAAAAGAAAACAAATTGTGTACCCTAAGCTTTAATTATTGTTTTGCATCATTGTGAAAAGTTAGAAATGAAATGTCTGATATTAAGAGAATGAATAAATAATATTATATACTATGAATGTAATATAGTTATTAAAAATTATGTTAACTAACATTATGGGAAAGTATCACACAATTAAACTCAGAGCTTCTAGATGACAAGGATTCCATTTTACTTGACTCATTTTGGTCTCTTGTGTTATTAGGGTTATACTAACCATTGTAATTAATATAGCCTAAAATGTTAGTAGTCTACCACAATAGAAGTTTATATCTGCCTCAATTAACAACCCTGTATGGTTGATCCCTATTGACAGACAGCTTTCTCCATGTGATGTCTCAGGAATTCAGGCTTATTTCTTCTTATGGTTTTGCCTTCCCCTAAGAACTTATTTTTCTCTGCATATGATCAATGGACAGAGAAAGAGAAAGAGCATAAAAGAGGCACAATAAGCTTTTAATGACTTGACTCAAAAGTGGCATACACCAATTTCACTTTCAATCCATTGGTGAGAACTATGACATGGTCACATTAAATGTAAGATGATTTTCTAGTGATAACTCTATGCTAGGGAAGGGAAAGTATGTATTTTGGTACACAATTTGCTGTTTTGGCACATTTTCTTCAGTATATTATTTACAAATGTTGGTTGAATTTCATAAAGGCATGAAGTAGCTTGGTTCTTGAGGGCCATTCGTGAATAATGAGCTAGAGACTGAGACCAGAGTATATAGGGCAGTGTGCACCAGGTGAATGAGTTTACACTTTATCCCATAGAAAGTGAGGAGATATCAATGGGTTTAAGAATGAGGAATAAGATGATCAGAATTGCAGTTTTCCAGATATGACATTGACAGCAATGTGTAGCATAAACTCTGGAGAGTGAAGACTGGATGTAGAGTGACAAGCTAGAAAACTAATTATTGTAAATGATAAAGACAATGAGCTATGAGGTAAACGTAAATGTGAAGCTTAAGTGGTGGGATGGACAGAACTTTGTTCCTAATTAAAGGAAGTAAAAGAAAAATATAGATTGGAATATCACCTCCTCATTTAAAACTTGGTGGACTGCATTTACCAACATAAAAGGAAAAACAGGGTTTTAGGAAAGAGTAATAAGTTGTGTCTTGGAAATATTGAGTTTGACACACCATTGAATCTATCAAGAGAAAGCAGATACTCAGCAGGTGGTTGGCTTAAGGGATCTTTAGCTCAAGTTACTGGACTGGAAGTATCAGTAAATAGGTACAGGCTGAACATGATGCCATCCTTGGAAAGTCTGTAGAGTGAGTAGAGAACAGAACCTGGATGATTACCAGTTTTAAAGAAGTAAGAAATCTTAGATAGTAAAGAAAGAAATGGAGACATTGAAATCATCACTGAGATAGAAAATTAACACTGGACCAAGGTTCTAGACTAATATATATGAATGAGAAGAAACCAAGAACAGGGGAGTGATTTGTCTTACAAGAGAAAACTGTTTTGTCAACATTGTAGAGAGGTGGTGAAGGAAGATTTAGATGTAAATGAGTTAGTAATTTTAGAGACAGAGAGCTTATTTTTGATGGCCTCACTATGATCTCTAAGAGACAAGAACATCTGAAGAATCACAGAGGTCACTCACCAAAGACTCATAAAAGGACCACTGTGTGGTTCCTGAGAGTCCTGGGGAAATTGTCTACCATACAGTGGCTGCAATTTGGTAAATGTATCTATGATTGATTGTGTTACTTTATTTAATGTTATTTTATGTAGATACCAGGCTGAGCATCATTCCATGCACCCAACTTTGCTCAGTTAATTTTATGCTTCAACTCTTGGTGTATAACTGACATAGTTTATTGTTATTTTACTGTTAACATATTCCTCCCCTACAAAACCACAGTGGAAAATTTATGGGAGTGCAAAAACTTGCCTTGTATATACATATCACAAAGACTTATGTTGCTAATAATGTCCTCAGTTTTTTTATTTGGGTCAAGCGATATCTTGTTTAACTTATCTATAGATCACCTTAATAAAAGGCTTGTTTTAACTTGAGGACAATTTTGTTTCAGAAGCTCTACATGTATTATCAAAAAAAATATTTTCTAATAACAGGGTTTCAAAGCTTTCTAACCTGAAAAATGGATCTGCAGTCCAGTCATTTGGTATTTAAGGAACTGTTTTGCCTGTCAGATGTTATACTAGATAATAACAGTGTGTATCAGAGACAAAGAGTGGAAGAGAGTGGTGGTGGCATTTCATTTGCATAAAGATCTTATAGACTGAAAATTTCATGCAAAAATGCACTTCATAGTGGTATAATGTGATAAATAAAGGATGTTTCCAAGTAAACACATCCTAATTGACTACCAATATATAGTTTCTTTCAGGATACTAGTGGATTGAGGAATGTCAATTAAAGGAGAGTTTTGTGGTATAACTTTTATGTTGGTAAACTTTATTATATTTATGAGAACATCCGTAAGATTCACATGGGCATATAAACAAACATGTGATTAATTAGACTATCTACTGAGGAAATGCAGTACAAAAACTCTGCATCTTAAATTCTATGTGTGTGCTTTGACTCTACATATAACTTTCAGTTGTGCATGTGTAGCAAGCAAAGGGTATCTGTTACTATAATAAAGAAAATTATCTAAAAGAAAATGAATAACAAGAATTACACCCAGATTCAATTTGTTCTTAGAGTTTTTTCTTCTTTTTTATCAGATAATTAAGGACTAGGAAAGGACACCTTAGTATATTTATGACTATGTATAAGTCAACAAAAATCAGGTTTTGAGGAATCAAAAATGGATTTTACTTGATTAGGTTTCCACTCAGCCTTATTTCAAAACTATATTTTGAGTTATTATCTGGTGTGGTAGAGAGAATGGAGACTTTGGAATTATGTGGGAAAGCTCCTGATAATTTTATTTCTATTTATTTGGTGATCTAATACAAGTATTTAACATAGTTTAATTTTCTAGGATAGTAATGTTTACCTTACAGAGATATTGTGAAATATGTATATATAATCACTATGATATAGTACAATTCAATAAATTTAGTAAAATGTAGTCTCCTTCCAATTTATCTGTATATTCTGCAGGTTAACATACAAAACGTTTCTTAAGCTGTATCTTATAAATTAGGCATGGTTGGGGAAGTTAAGCTTCTATATCCTTTGCTGCCAAAAAGAAACAAAGAAGAAAAAAGGGGAGAAAGATCATGTTCACTATAGAATAACGTGGTGTTAAGATCAACAAAACTCTAAAAGCCAACTCAAGTTTAGTTACCCTTAGTTAAATTTGAGATGTAAAATAAACAAATAGAATCTAAATGAGTTATATTATAAACATTTAGTGGTAAGATTCTACATAGAGCTGGAATGAGCAAAAAGAACAGATCAGGAAGCTGAGATTGACAAAGTAAATTACCACAATATATGCAATTAGTGTCTGGAGAATCAAAGAAACAAAATAGAAGATTTTCATGGTCCTTTGTGCTTATTGTATCTCATCAGTTATTTTAAATGTATTTAAAAATAAATAAATAAAACAGAGTAAAATTGCCCGAGATATGTTAAATTTATTTTGGTAGATTAGAAAATGAAAATAGAAACCATTCATTTTGACACTGGTTCAGCATTTATGGATGAATTGATCAGTCATATTGCAACTCAATCCCATTGCATTTTAAATTTGTTTGCTTTAATTTAACAGGCATTTATTTCATTTCTACCATAAGCAAAACACTGCACTAGGCACTAGAGAAGTGAGTAAAAAATAGGAAGCCTTTTAAATCTCTCAAATGATAACTGCTGTTCCACATTTGTTTGATAAAATTTTTTCAAGCTGGGATGTATGCCATGAAATCATGAATTAGCAAAAACTGCAGGAAAAAAATCACCTGCATTCTTTGACAGGGCATTTGCTATTAATTTATATTCATTTAAATTCCATTCATGCGTTCAATACCGCGAAACTGAATTTTTTATATACCACTTCATTACATGGGTGATGCAAGAATAGAACATGTTTCTTCAACTCATTCAGCATTTTAATGAACAGAATACAAATTTTGTTTCAATAAAAATAATGAAATCTTACTATCCTACAGCCATTTAAATGCTTTAGAATAGAGCATTTCTCTTTTTATTCCAGGATACGTATACAATAAATCTCATTATGAAAATTACCATATTCAGACTATCTTAATAATGCACATGCCATTATCTCCATCACCTTCAAACAAACAACTAATGGTAAAAATTATACCAGTATAGACAATAACTAGGAAATATTATTGAAAAATAAACTTTTTCTCTATTTGTTAGAATAAATCAGCTTCTTTGCTCATTTAACTAGCTAAAGAATGTCTTCATTTTGAATATTCAAATGTACTGAATATGTAGTAAAAGGTCTATAGAAAAATATTGTTAGGTGTCTTGTTTTCACACATGGCTATCTGTGTGCCTACACACGTAAAGAAATCAACACATAAAATGAAATCTCGATACATTTTGTATGAAGGTTTAAAAGATATAGGCGTCTTCCTACAATGTCATGAGCACTATTCAAATTGATTAGCCAGCTGATGTTCATTTTGCTGTTCTCTGTGGGCAGAGGCACCAGTTTAAGTAGATTTTTATTAGAGGCTCTTTCAGGGATAAGTATGTCCTAAGCTTGTCCTTCTATCAGTAAAGCATTTATTTCCTGATTACTACACCTCATAGGTGCCTACTCCACTTAAAAGAGACTTAAGGAGACTGCATTGTGCAGCCGATTTAGGCTTCACAACACAACTAGAGGCAGAAGCAGTTAGAGTCTAGATTGTAGACTGATCCTGCAGTTTCTCAACCTTTCTCTGGGAGAAATCAGAGATCAGATTTCCTCTTCTGTACTTTCTACTTATATTAATGCTTTATTTGCAGGTGTAAGATATATTTTACAGGTGCAATTGTACAACCCCCTAGAAGAGTTTTCTTCTGAATTTGCTCTACCCCTACTCACAGGTGCTTCAAAAGAGAGATTATCTTTTTCATTTCAATGCATTTCTGTTAAAAGACCTTATTGCTCTCCTTTCAAATACAATGTGGAGATCAATCTCTATGCTAAGCAACTTCTAAGATCTTCTGTAATCAGGAATTTTCTTGATTTTATGCATTGAATCAATATGGTTTTGGTCTCAGACCAAAGTTGCAATCCTGGATTTGCTAACATTCTAGTTTGATTATTTAAATTCTCACATCCTCAGTTTTGACAGTTGTTAAATGGATACGGTAAAACTGGTCATCCATATCTCATTTGTTTTAAGGAACAAATAAAATTTTTTGATTTAAATAAAATCACATTTAATGTTTGCTATATGAGGCACTAATTAAATGTGATGGATTTAAATTTTTTCATCATAAACATATCTTTAGGGTATTGCACTTATACTTCCTTTGTTAGGAATAAACAGGGCCAGTAAATTTAAATTGCAATTTATTTTACTAAACTTAGATGTTATTCATACTGTGTCTTAAAACTTGTTATTGACACTGAGATAAAAAGTTAATGTGCAAGGTTAGAATTATTGTTTACTGATTATAGTTTACTTAATTACTTTATATATTCTATTTTTATCTACTCAGGATACAGTCAGTGAACACAATTGCTTACAAAGTACAGGTCAATTGGTTTCAGTGATTTTTCAAATGGAGAATGATAGTTTTGATTCTGTATTCTATTTAAAACAATGGTAGATCTCCAAGCCTTAAATTTCTATAATGATTGCAGTTTAGATTAAGAAACAATTTGGTTGTCAGAGATAGGAGTTTCTAATCTCATCTTTATAGCTAATTATGGGGTAAGTTTAGAAAATCACATGCAGGAAAGAGCATCCTTCTAAATTCTCCTTAAGTAAAATGATAATAACCTTTACTTATTTTGTCTGCAACAGAGGTTTGAGGAGTATACTGTTAATCGTAATTTAGAATTAGAGAACTTCCTAAACTAAGCAAATAGAAAGACACTGGTTCAATTGCCTTGCTTTTGAAGTGTTTCAGTGATTTTGTGCAATTCGTTTAACATTTATCAGTGTTGGTTTTTTAACCTGCTGGTAGCTATATTCTTACCTCTCCTGAGATTCTATACATTCTTTGTAATATAGCCACATAACGATTTAGTGTTTGACATGAGATTAAATGCCTGCTCAACCACTTCCTGGCTTTGTGACCTCACACATGTTATTTAGTCTCTGTGAAGCTTTAGTTTCTCTTTGGAATTGGAAATGAAAATATTCACTTCATAATGTGGTTTTGAGATTGTTTAATGAAAGCAACTAAAATATGCAATAAGTGGTAGTAATTAAAGGCATTTCCCTTTTCCTATTTTGCCCTGTACAAACTTGGACTCAAATAGATAAATGTTTGAATTCCAGTACTAACGTTTATTTGCTAAGATTACTAAATTATTTACCTTCTTTGGTTATTCATTTTTCTATCAAATGTGGGCCTACTGCCCAGAAATAAATATGACATCATGTGTGAAAGAACTTTACACATAGTAGGCGTGCAATAACTGTTCATTAAAGACTTCATATTAGGATTTTTTAATGCCTTTTCTTTATGGGCATAGTTGTTGAATCAGAATTGTTGATTTCTTTTAAATGAATTTGGCTCACGGAGTATCAATTTCCCTTAGCACATTTCATTTTCAGATAATACAGGCCAGTAAAGGGAAAATAGGTGAGAATCAAGGAGAGAAGCAGCTGGCGAAATCCTGATGCTGAGAGTCTACAGCTTGGTAATAGGGCAGGTGTGAGGAAAGCAGACAAAAGTCACAGTACTGGAAGGTATGCGTTGGCAGTCATGCTGTTTTGAAACTTGCCCTCACTATGGCACATCCCACCATGCTTTGTCATTAAATCCCTGAATACTTTCTCCATCCTCCTACTTTCTCTCCAAGCACCACTTCACAAACATCAGCAGAACCAAAACAGTAACCACCTGTATGAAGTTGCCTTGGTATATCCAGTTTGGAAGAAAAGAGACCTACAGGGAATCTGTATGACAGTTTCTTTTCAGAATAATCTTTTATTTTCTCAATTTACAGAGTGCTGTGATAGTAAAGAAAGTTTTCAGATAAGTATTCAAACCCCTAACATTCTAAATCAAATCCTATGTAAGATGAAAACAAATATCCTTACATCATAATAAGGAGAAAATCTATGATCCATCTCAATAGACAGATTCCTGTTTAAATCATTCCATGTTAAAATTGAACTGAATTAAGTATAGAAATTATTATCCCCGATTGGAAAGGGGGAGTAAATTGGTAAATTCTTTTTACAAATATACTACTGAAATTCATTCAATCAATATTTTTGATCACTTACTATGTAAGAAAATGTGACAGAACAGATAAGAGGGTAGATGAACTGAATAACTTTGTGCCATGTTTGTCTTCAGAGATTCACTGAAAATTCACTGTGGAAAAAAAAATTATAAAACAGTATAGAGAACATGGAGGGTCAGATTCTACTCTGTGGTGAGTTATGTTCTTTCAGAGGCCTTCTTTGATGTGCTGAGTTTTCTATAATTCTGTAGCCTCAAAAAAAAAAAAATGGATCCTTGCTCTATGAGACCAATAAAGAGGAAATATTTGGTCTGAGGACTTGTTAAAGAAAAAATTATTTATTACATTTGTTAGGTAAGGCAGACTTCATGCTTCGGAATCTACCACAATAGTGTCTTGTAGTAAGGGAGAGAAAATAGACTCAACTTCAACTCCAGTAGGGTCTGTAGGGCTTTATAGTTAAGAAGAAGGATGAAGATGAGTGCATAGAAAATTACTAAGAGGAGACATCAGAGTAAGGGAGATTCTTGCTAGATATACTCAACAGAATTCTTGCTGAAGGCAATCCAGGTGATAGATATTGAGGGTGGGAGATGAAGAACTCAGATCAGATATCTAATATGGTCAGGTATTAAGGATAGGGGATTTTCACTAAACTGACAGCAGGATTCTTGGTCAAAGTAGATTCTGTAATTACAGAGAGGGAAGCTCAAATTTGGGCCTAGTTGAGCAGAAGGCTAAGAAGAGCCAAATTAAAGTAAAGTCAAGGAGGAAGGAATCCGTCAGAGGTGAGAACTGTGGATATTAGAAGATACATTGTGAGGTGAGGGAATGGACCTATGAAATAAGGTAAAGTAGATGATCTAGCATTTGGATAGCTTTTTCTTTATTGCTACCACCTAATGTTGGCTTTTGACATTCTCCTGAAAGCTGATATTCTACTTTTTTTAAAAAAGCAATATAAACAATAGTTTCTTCAAAGTTCACCTATACTTTGTAGGAAAGAGGAGCATTTGTGTTGGGTTTGGGGTTGAGGAGAGAAAGAAAAAGTACAGTGGAGATTATAAAATTTATTGGTCAGGCAGGAACAGGCCACCAAGTCATCCTAGGGCTACATCTCAAAAACATGCACTTCAGGAGAAAATATTATTTTTTATTTTTTTTAAAAAAAGAAAAAAGACTTAAATTACTGTTTCTTTCTCTTAGTCTTTTCAGAAACTGAAAAGAAAAATAAAATGCCCTATTTTATGATTCAGCTTAACGTATATCACTTATATAGCACCATTAAGTGTTATTTCTGGAAAATGTGCTAGTACATAAATCTTGCCAAATAGTTTGAAGATTCTACTTTAAATAACATGTAATGATATTTTTGTTCTCTAATGCTAATTAATCCAGCATGCTTCACAGCATTTGAAAATTTTGTAGTTTAAATAAATTTATGTGATAAAAATTCAACACAAAAATATTACCTCATCTGTAGAATATATTATATTTTAAATTGCATCAAAATATCCATTTTAATAACTTTAATTTACAAAAATAAATTTCTAATTATATGTGTATTTTAATCAGGTGCAGCTAAATAAAAGATAAAACTACTCTCAATCCATCCTTTGGATTCTTTCTGCTGATAAAGCCAAGACAGTAAATAGCAACTTTCAGTAGCAAATACCAGTTTCTAGTAGACTGGCTCTGTTCCTGGGAAGAGCAGGTGGGGAATTACAAAAAGAGAATCTCACCACAAACTTCATCTCTTGTTTCTCGTTCCAATGATTTATTCTCAAGAAATAATGCTTCAATAAGCAGCATAACGTTTGATGGTACTGAATCTTAGTATTTTCTCCATCCAAGAATTATTGTAGCAGATATTTAACATATTATAGCTATAAATTTTCAGTCCTCGACATTTAAGATCTGGACTGACTATATATACATGTAAACCTATTCACTTTCAAATATAGTTCTAGGATTTACATCATGAAATCATGAATGATCTGAAAATGAATATGAGCTCTGTGCCATCAGTAAGTGATATTATTTAATGCATTCTGATGCTTCGAGAAGTATTTGCTAAAAATCACTCAGCTAGCAAATGGTAGTGCTAGGATTTAAACATAGGATGACTGATTCCAGAGGCCATGCTCTAAAACACTATTGTTAGCTACTATGCATCAAGGATTGCATTATAAATTATCTAATTCAGATTATATATAGTAAGAGTAAAATTTACTCAAAAATACCCTACTCATAAATTTCCAATTTTTAAAATGTGTCCCCAGGCTGAAAGCTCAAGTATTAAGTTGTCTACCTGGCTAAACTAGAACTAGCTGGCAAACCCACTGAGGAGATGACATTTGAATGAAGTTTTGCAGAATAATTTATAATCAGCTTATCATAAATGATGAAGAGAGGTAACCCCCATTAAATTAAAGGGGAGAGCATGGGCAAATGCATGGTGCAGACAAACAGAATGTGCCACCAGGTTTTGATCTGAAAGTTTAGTGCAACTAGAACAAACAGGGAGTACGATGAGGTTTGGGAAATGATGCTGAACTATTAACAAGTAGTAGATCATAAAGGGCTTTTTGTGCTAAGTGAAGGAGTGTAAATTTTATTCTGAAAGTTAAGGAGAGCACTGTAGGATTTTAAGCAAGACTTAACTTGACCCGATTTGTAATTCATAATGATCACTCCAGCAGCAGAGCAGAGAATTGTCCAGGAGAGGTTGCCAGGGAGACAACAGAGGTAATTTCATCAAAAAGTCATGGAATCCTACTAGGAGCACTGGTGGTTAGTACAGAGAACAGGCAAAGACGTGATGACTGGTGTAATAACTCAGCAACTGATTGAATATTAGAGATGAATAATAGCTAAGGAAGACTTCTAGTCTTTCTTGACAATTTCATCATTCAGTTTACTAATAAAGGGAGAATAAGAGAAAGCATAGGCCTGGAGTCAAGCTAAAATTTAGTTTTAGATGAAGTTTTAGGACTTTAGAAGAAAATAAAGGGGAAAAAAATAACTCTTCACTTTCTAAGTTTGAGAAAAAGAATTACTAGTCCTCGCTTGGCCTCCAAAAGAAAAACTGAACTAAACTGTTTTATTATATATTATGAGTCACTCAAGTAGAAGTGTTTGGTCTTACAAGTGATAAATGAAGTCGTTTTCTTCTATATCCAAACAATGTTAAGCTAACTGCCATGTATTTGCAACCATAGCTGGCTTCATCGGTGTAGCTTCCCTAAAGATTTTTGTTAAATTTTAAAAATTAGATTGCATGCAGTATAGGGAATATAGTCAATAGTGTTGTAATGGCTATATGTAGAGCCAGATGGGTACTAGAGTAATCGGGGGGGATCACTTCATAAACTATATAAATGTCTGCCCAATGTACTGTATACCCAAAACTAACAAAATCAAAATTTAAAGTAATAATAATTTTTAATAAAGTGTAGATACTTTAAAAAAATTAGATTGCAAAGTTTCCTTTAAATGTCTCAGGAGCATCAACTCTATGTTGATGGGTTAGTTAATTCATATATAATTGCTGAACAAATGTTAACAATTTGAATTTTATATCACCGGCACTTTTCATTATCTTCAAAATGTCTTTAGAATTTGTCAAAGATGATGTCTCTTTCTAGACTTCGATTTCTTAAACATTCATCTCCACTTCCAAGACATTCAAATATATATGCCAAAAATCACTACTCTTGCTTTAGCTAATATAATCTCTGTAACAACTTGGATTATAATAGTAAAATAGAGTTCTCCTTTAAAAGTTATTCTCAAGGTTAATGAAGTTAGGAAGTCAGCCAAATAATAATGAGGGCACATCTATTGATATGAAAGAAATTCATGAGCCAAGAATGCCGTGTAATGACATTAAACTTTCTTTCAGAAATACTGATTACATGATGTCAAATGCGTGTGCTTTTATTTTCTCAAATATATTCAGAAAGTATTAGTGACTATTTTTGAGAAAAGATGTTATTTTAAAATGTGAATGTGTAGATTAATTTAAATCTTCATTTTAGCAATTAGCACTGGAAAAAAAAAAAACAGTACTTAAATAATAAGAACTTCTCTCATGTGGTTTAATAAAGTGAAACACATTTTTACTTGTAGAATTCCCATGTGACCAAAGGTAAATGCAAAGGTTTTGGTCTTTCCTATATTTATAAGTGGTGAGCAGTGTACTACTTGTGTTCTATTACAGTTCGTACTGGCGTTGTGGGGTACTAGTTTCCTAGCGCTGCCATAACAAAGTACCACAAACCAGGTGGCTTAAAACAACACAAACTTCTTCTCTCAAATTTTAGAGGCTAGAAATCTGAAATCAGGTCTCAGCAGGGCCATGTTTCATTTGAAGATCCTTTAGAAGAATCCTTCCTTGCCTCTTTCAGCTTCTGGTGGCCCCAGGAATTCCATGCTTTGCAGGTGCATTACTTCAATCTAAATAATGCTTCAATAAGCAGCATAACATTTGATGGTACTGAATCTTAGTATTTTCTCCATCCAAGAATTATTGTAGCAGATATTTAACATATTATAGCTATAAATTTTCAGTCCTCGACATTTAAGATCTGGACTGACTATATATACATGTAAACCTATTCACTTTCAAATATAGTTCTAGGATTTACATCATGAAATCATGAATGATCTGAAAATGAATATGAGCTCTGTGCCATCAGTAAGTGATATTATTTAATGCATTCTGATGCTTCGAGAAGTATTTGCTAAAAATCACTCAGCTAGCAAATGGTAGTGCTAGGATTTAAACATAGGATGACTGATTCCAGAGGCCATGCTCTAAAACACTATCGTTAGCTACTATGCATCAAGGATTGCATTATAAATTATCTAATTCAGATTATATATAGTAAGAGTAAAATTTACTCAAAAATACCCTACTCATAAATTTCCAATTTTTAAAATGTGTCCCCAGGCTGAAAGCTCAAGTATTAAGTTGTCTACCTGGCTAAACTAGAACTAGCTGGCAAACCCACTGAGGAGATGACATTTGAATGAAGTTTTGCAGAATAATTTATAATCAGCTTATCATAAATGATGAAGAGAGGTAACCCCCATTAAATTAAAGGGGAGAGCATGGGCAAATGCATGGTGCAGACAAACAGAATGTGCCACCAGGTTTTGATCTGAAAGTTTAGTGCAACTAGAACAAACAGGGAGTACGATGAGGTTTGGGAAATGATGCTGAACTATTAACAAGTAGTAGATCATAAAGGGCTTTTTGTGCTAAGTGAAGGAGTGTAAATTTTATTCTGAAAGTTAAGGAGAGCACTGTAGGATTTTAAGCAAGACTTAACTTGACCCGATTTGTAATTCATAATGATCACTCCAGCAGCAGAGCAGAGAATTGTCCAGGAGAGGTTGCCAGGGAGACAACAGAGGTAATTTCATCAAAAAGTCATGGAATCCTACTAGGAGCACTGGTGGTTAGTACAGAGAACAGGCAAAGACGTGATGACTGGTGTAATAACTCAGCAACTGATTGAATATTAGAGATGAATAATAGCTAAGGAAGACTTCTAGTCTTTCTTGACAATTTCATCATTCAGTTTACTAATAAAGGGAGAATAAGAGAAAGCATAGGCCTGGAGTCAAGCTAAAATTTAGTTTTAGATGAAGTTTTAGGACTTTAGAAGAAAATAAAGGGGAAAAAAATAACTCTTCACTTTCTAAGTTTGAGAAAAAGAATTACTAGTCCTCGCTTGGCCTCCAAAAGAAAAACTGAACTAAACTGTTTTATTATATATTATGAGTCACTCAAGTAGAAGTGTTTGGTCTTACAAGTGATAAATGAAGTCGTTTTCTTCTATATCCAAACAATGTTAAGCTAACTGCCATGTATTTGCAACCATAGCTGGCTTCATCGGTGTAGCTTCCCTAAAGATTTTTGTTAAATTTTAAAAATTAGATTGCATGCAGTATAGGGAATATAGTCAATAGTGTTGTAATGGCTATATGTAGAGCCAGATGGGTACTAGAGTAATCGGGGGGGATCACTTCATAAACTATATAAATGTCTGCCCAATGTACTGTATACCCAAAACTAACAAAATCAAAATTTAAAGTAATAATAATTTTTAATAAAGTGTAGATACTTTAAAAAAATTAGATTGCAAAGTTTCCTTTAAATGTCTCAGGAGCATCAACTCTATGTTGATGGGTTAGTTAATTCATATATAATTGCTGAACAAATGTTAACAATTTGAATTTTATATCACCGGCACTTTTCATTATCTTCAAAATGTCTTTAGAATTTGTCAAAGATGATGTCTCTTTCTAGACTTCGATTTCTTAAACATTCATCTCCACTTCCAAGACATTCAAATATATATGCCAAAAATCACTACTCTTGCTTTAGCTAATATAATCTCTGTAACAACTTGGATTATAATAGTAAAATAGAGTTCTCCTTTAAAAGTTATTCTCAAGGTTAATGAAGTTAGGAAGTCAGCCAAATAATAATGAGGGCACATCTATTGATATGAAAGAAATTCATGAGCCAAGAATGCCGTGTAATGACATTAAACTTTCTTTCAGAAATACTGATTACATGATGTCAAATGCGTGTGCTTTTATTTTCTCAAATATATTCAGAAAGTATTAGTGACTATTTTTGAGAAAAGATGTTATTTTAAAATGTGAATGTGTAGATTAATTTAAATCTTCATTTTAGCAATTAGCACTGGAAAAAAAAAAAACAGTACTTAAATAATAAGAACTTCTCTCATGTGGTTTAATAAAGTGAAACACATTTTTACTTGTAGAATTCCCATGTGACCAAAGGTAAATGCAAAGGTTTTGGTCTTTCCTATATTTATAAGTGGTGAGCAGTGTACTACTTGTGTTCTATTACAGTTCGTACTGGCGTTGTGGGGTACTAGTTTCCTAGCGCTGCCATAACAAAGTACCACAAACCAGATGGCTTAAAACAACACAAACTTCTTCTCTCAAATTTTAGAGGCTAGAAATCTGAAATCAGGTCTCAGCAGGGCCATGTTTCATTTGAAGATCCTTTAGAAGAATCCTTCCTTGCCTCTTTCAGCTTCTGGTGGCCCCAGGAATTCCATGCTTTGCAGGTGCATTACTTCAATCTCTGACTTCATCATCACATGGTTTCTTTCCTCATGTCTCCTCTGGGTCTCTATATCCAAGTCTCTCTCTTCTTCCTCTTGTAAAGACACCAGTTATTAAATTTAGGGCCCATCCTAATCCACTAGGACATCTTTTGTCTGCAAAAACCCTATTTCCAAATAAGGCTGTGTTCTGAGGTTCTGAGTAGATGTGAATCGTGGAGGACAGTATTCAATCCAGTACATGG
>NW_011888917.1:2031423-2039260 GCF_000151845.1 Pteropus vampyrus
AGGCTAGAAATCTGAAATCAGGTCTCAGCAGGGCCATGTTTCATTTGAAGATCCTTTAGAAGAATCCTTCCTTGCCTCTTTCAGCTTCTGGTGGCCCCAGGAATTCCATGCTTTGCAGGTGCATTACTTCAATCTCTGACTTCATCATCACATGGTTTCTTTCCTCATGTCTCCTCTGGGTCTCTATATCCAAGTCTCTCTCTTCTTTCTCTTGTAAAGACACCAGTTATTAAATTTAGGGCCCATCCTAATCCACTAGGACATCTTTTGTCTGCAAAAACCCTATTTCCAAATAAGGCTGTGTTCTGAGGTTCTGAGTAGATGTGAATCGTGGAGGACAGTATTCAATCCAGTACATGGAATTTATCAATTTGATATGAGTTAGAGTTGTGCGAGTGTGTATCTTTCTCCCACAGTAAGCTCTCAGCCTTTGCAGCATTGAAATCTTGTTTTAATAATTTGTGTATTCCTAACAATACCTTGCACAGTGCCTCACACTAAATACAGCCCATATAAATACTTATTTAATTGAATTATACAGACTTTTGGTTAAACATGGCAGATTGAACACATATTTATTGCTTTCCCTCAGATATTACTGTAAAAGAATTTTTAATACAAATATCTTAAATGATAGAATAGAAAACGAAACTGCAGCAAGACAAGATATAAACACAATTTTGGAATATGGAACTGGGTTTAAGATATGTTAACTGAATTAGTAAAACTAAAGAATCTGAAATGTGCAGAGAGAATAGGTAAAGATGAGAAGCAAGCTGATTTCCTGGCAGATTCCCAGAAAGGCTCAGGAATTAAAGAGACTCGAGACCCAGGACAGTGGGAATAAAGTATGGCCCTGGGAAAAAAAAAAAAAAAAAAGAGGACTAGTGGACAAATCTGTTTAAGTCACAGTTAAACTCCTGGGATATAAAATCCTCTCCCATGCAGCCAAGTGACTACTGCAACCCAGATCTGTTAAGAGATAGTAGATTCTCTCCTCCTCTCATGGTGAGGTTATTGAAGAAGTCTCCGGAGGCAAGGACACCAAGAATATTAAAGAATGAAGATTAAATAAAAGTCTATAAATAAATGGTAAGACCCTCAGCTCTGTTTCCTTTGTCTATCAGAAGGCCAGCAGCCATGCTCAGGCTCCAAAACCAGGGAATATGTAGAGAGATTTTTTTTCCCTCTGGATAAAGTGAACTGCCCTTCAGAAAATAAATAAGATACTAATATTTGGAGATTTCCAATAGAAATAATGATTTGCTGCTTTATCACACTAAAATTAGTTCCAATAACATGCCTTATGCATGTACACAGAGCATATAAAATGCTTTAAGCCCCTTACTATGAAATTCAAGAGAATCTTCAAGTATCAACAGATATTTCAAGAAACTCTAATACAAGAAAAACAGAATAAAAGTAGTTAATGCACAGAGTACAAAAAGAACCCTAAGGAAACATCCAGATGGCAACTCTTTCACCTCCTTCAAGTCTTGCTCAAATATCATATTTTTCTAAAGGTTACCCATATCACTATATTCAAAATTTCACTCCTTTTTCCTCTAGTACGCCTCACCTATTTTGACTTATTCTTTTTTTTTTCCCATAGCAATCATTCTTTATTTTACTATGTAAACACTAATTATGATCTAATTTATCAAATCTATCGTCTGTGGCTTTTTAGATTATAAACTCTGTGAAGGCAGGTGTCTTTGTTTATTCATTTACTGATTCATCCTAGAAATTCCTGGCATGTTAGATACATAAAAAATGTCTTAAATTATTTAATTACATTAAATAATTTTAAATGAAAGTAATAGCTAAAAGAATTGAAAAGTATTGCCTCCTTGAGCTCAACTGGGGAGTAAAAAGAAGTAGGACCAAATATAATTGCTAAAGACCTTCAGTACTACCTGTTTGTTTAACATTTGACATGTATTCCTCACAGGAAAATTATTAAAGTAAATCATTAAATCAAAAAAAATAATAAATTTTATGTTTAGTAAATAATCTACAACTGAAGACAATGAAGTAGCCAATGTTTGTTTCTTTGTTTGTTTTATTATAGACAACATTCTCACTTTCCATGTGACACCATGTGAGTGAATCCTATATCTGTGAATTACTTTGGGATTCTATCAGTCACCATGTCCTGAGGAAACATGGATATGTACTTCCAATTTTCCATTCTTCTGTTTCCATTAAAATCTCAGTTCCAATCCATATGTTAGACTGTTTTCATTTTTCTTTAATCTAATTGCTAAAGGTAAACTTATTGAAAACATTTAGTAAAATCCACATATAATCACATCACAGCAGGTTTACTTCATTTTTTAAAATGACTTTTTAAAAATAGTGAATAGTGTATTTAGAGAGTTACTGAGAATCATTGTTTTGCTGCATCATTTTGTTGTAAGAATTAATTTTAAAAATAAAAAAATACAGAAGTGCATATATAATATACTTGTGGGCTATTTTAATAATCATTTGACCATACTACTATAGTCAAATTTGTGTAATTTTCCCCCATAAATGGTTCTAAAATTCCATATCTTATATAAAACCAGTGTAGTAGGAGTAGGAGTAGGAGTAGGAGTAGGAGTAGTGTTAGTAGTAGCAGCAGCAGCAGCATGAATTGCTATATAAAAATAGGAAAACAGACCCCAGGACTGAAGGCAAGATGTGTCTATTAATCCTAATAATAGGTTGTAGTTTGACTTCTTGTTAGAGTTTACTTCCAGGTTATCTCTCTCATTGTTTTAGGGGTAATTTTTGTCCTAACACTTTTGCAATTATATTTAAAAAATAAATAAGACAGAGTCTGCTTTTATCAAGCCAATGAATATTTACTGCCATACAGTATAGTAGGACATGCCTTTAAACAACATAAAATCTAAAGAACAGATATGTAAACTAAAAATGCCAATTCAATGTGCCAAGTTCAGTGATAGTGTTTGCATAGGGTGTTAGATATTTATAAACAAGTTGTTTCACACTGGTACAAGAAATTAGAAATCATTTCCAAGGGAAAAGATAATGTCAGAGCTGAGTGCTAAAGGGTAGATAAGGATTAACCAATTAAAAAAAAAAAAAAGAATGAAAGTTCTTGGGAGAATGCTTAAGGCAAAGTATAGAGCTTAAGGTAAGACACCAGGTTACCAATCAACATGATGGGCAAATATTACTAGAATACAGAATGGAAGTTAGAGAGTGGAGAGGGATAAAACTGGAAAAATAATCAGGTATCAATTTACAGTGGGCCTTGAATGCAACATAAATTTATAAACGTTTGTTCCATATACCACATTCATTTTTCTACATGGTTTGCAAAGGGATTAGAGAAGGGCAAAAAGAAAATAGATCACCTCCGTCAAGGACAGATGACTATCAACAATAGGTGCATGTATGGTGTGAGTTAGGGATGCAATAGGAGGAACATCTGAATTCCAAGTTTCTTCCTAGCTTGCCATTCATAAGAGATAATTCCTGGCAGGTAAGGCCAGAAGGAAACACCATGGTATATTTTCAGAAAACACAACAAAACAGAAAAACTTTAAAATAACAATAATAAAAACATAACAAAACAAACAAAAACCCAATGGGATTAAAGAAGAGTATACTCTTAGCAATTACCATGAAAGCCCACCCTGTATCACAACTTGATAACTTCTAGGACTATAGCATTGCTCTAAATATCTGTGTAGATGACCCTTGACATTAATAAGCTATGCATGAATAATCCAAAATAGCATGAGAGTTAATAATTTATCTATTTTCTAAAGACAGATTTTGAGTTATGGTAGCCTCATGTAAAGTTGATCTTAAATAGTGAATGAATCAACATAGCAAATGAAAAACAAATGTATGTTGCAAACTCAGCTTCTGCTCTTGTCGTTTCCTCCTAGGTGTTGCCTGGCTATTGAAATTTTTTTAATACTAACAAAAATTAGGGATTGGAGAAACTTCTTGGGGGGCAGGGAAACATATCTCTTATGAATGAAAGGGGTCTTCTGGACCCATGACAGCAGCTTCTTTCTTTAAGATAACTGATAAACTCGTGATTAATATAATACAATTTTATAACTAGATGGAAGTCATATCTTTAGTAAACCCTATGAACAATGCATTAAACAATTGAAACAGATAAGTGTTTAATCAAAAGTAAGATTTAATGGAGACAGTTTTCAAGGGGAGAAAAAATGATAAGCCTAAGATTCAAAGTAACCAGTTATGTTAATAAAGAAGAGAAACCAGAGGTGAATGTAAATTAGCAGTTTGAGGCAGTCCCACAAAATTCCCAAAATAACAAAATGTATTCCCACTCTTTTATTTCTCATTGATTAATTCTAGTTCAGTCTAGTTGTGTGCCATCTTAATAATGTATCTTGTTAGAATAACTGGGTATGTTTCCTCACTAACCATTTTAGTACCAGAAGTAGATTGCCTTATGATTATTTGAGACGAAATACCCCTTGATTGGCAGTCTCTGGCTAAAAGTACGCATGGTTTCTGCTTTGACAGCTGCTGATTATGTCATCCAACTTCAATACATCCTTAAAAATGATATCTTGTATGGTTTGAAGAAAATACTTAAGACTATAGTTCAAAACCTATTTTTGAATTTTATAAATATTCAAAATAAATATATTGTAATTGTAAAATTAGGCATATAAGATTACAGAATTGTACTAGTCATTGTGAATGATAAAAGGTCAATTAGTTAACCACAATAGTATTAAATTATGCTAACAAATTCTGTGTTCATTAAGTGCCTGCTTGTGCCAGATACTGTGTTGAGTTCTGTTAAGACATGAAAGAGCAATATTGAATAATATCGGTGCTTTAATGAGTTTATAGTCTCTAGTTGGAGAGATATATTACTTAAACACTTATAAAATAGATGGATAATTACATACTTTGATTATGCCATGAATAACAAAATTAAAAATTAAAGCAGGAGTCCCCAATTTTAAATAAGCAAAGTCAGGGAAGGCTTGCATGAGGAAATGAAATCTAGACAGAGATCTTAATGACCAAGAGGAACTATCTAGAGTGACGACTCAGCAAAGTTGAGCAAAGTTGCTCAAGAGCAAAGTTGGTGTCATTACAACACATTAATTTGAGAAGGAGCTTGAGACACAAAATAATACTAGAGAAACAGAGACCAGATCATTTAGTAGGGACCCTGCAGGTCCTTTAAAGTATCTTGATTTTTTTTCAAATACAATGGGAATCACTTAATTAATTTAAGAAGGGAGTGACATACAGATATTTTTAAAGGTCTTTCTAAATGCTATGTGATGTATGGATTAGAGGAAAGCTAAAGATGGAACAAGTCTAGTTAGGAGGGCATTGCACAGTGGCCATAGAGGTGAACAGAACTGAACAAATTTATAAATAAACAGCACTAAATTTTTTTTAAAAAAATCATGTGTCAGTAAAAAACAAGAAAATGATTTTTTTTTTTTTTAGTTTGAAATACATGCAGAAAACATCATTAGTAAACTATGTATATGTTATAGAGGAATACTTATACCTTTAGCTGTCAAATAAAATAAAAATGAATAAATGGGTTCAGATTTGAATTTTCCAGTTAGGTTAATGAATGAACAGTCATTGATCAAGGACATGAAAATATAGGTTGTCCTCACCACATGTATGTGTCTTTCTCAGATACCATCCTATCTTGTTTTAAACATGAAATGGAGAAAATACTTAGGTCAAACTAATGGCAATTCACCTTTAAGCAAAAATATTTTGGATCTGAAATCACTGTTGTCATTATTTTATGATCATTAAGACCTGTAGGGATGGTCTTGGTCATGTGACCTTTAAAAAGGAAAAGGGGTCCTTTTGAGAGTTGTTAGAGGTAATCTGAAGTCCATGGCAATATATAAATGATCCCAAATAAGGAAAATTTAATGACAAATGACTATAAGAAATATATGCTGTAAATCAGAGTTTTCAACCCCAGCACTATTAACATTTTGGAATGGATAATTCCTTCATATAGAGACTCACCTATGTATTCTTATACCTATTAAATACCAGTAGCAACACATAGCCCCCCAAATCGTGACAATCATCAAAAATGTCTCCAGATAGTAGCAAAGGTCCCCTGGGAGCAAAATTGTTAATAAGTATTGCTATAAATCTAGCTTTCTGCATATTTTCTTTTTTACCCATTAACTAATATTGAAATAATAAAATCTTGTATTCATTACCAAAATTAATACTCCATATAGTTGATCAATCAATTTGCTAGTCTAATTAGATTTACTGCACACCTCCATGTATTTGCTGGAGACACAATTAGTTTTTCTCACCAACCATAATCTTCATCTGCCAATAGTCATGATCTACATTGTAATTATAGTAGAACCTGAAATGATTAGGGTAATAATGAAAATGGCACAGAAACTGTGAAGCTTAGTCAAAGTATATTAATTAGCAAACACATTTAAGTCTTTTATATTAAGAAAAATAGACTACTTTCTATTTCATGCTCATTGTAATGGAAACATTTTTTAAAGCTGGTATTACTTGCAGGATTAATAACTGCCTTCTTCTTTAATCATATTTTATAAGTTTTTATTATATACAAATTCATAATGGACTTCTATTGAACAGATAATGGTTTGGCTGCTAATTATTCAATATGTAAATAATTCAGAGAAACTTAGAAAAAAGAGATGAATTAAATATAGACAGCTCACTCTAAGGGAATTTTCTCCTGTATGCTCATGTCTTCCCTTCAATAATCCTTATCTTTTCCCTCCTGCTTTAGCTTCTTTATTGCTCCTCTGCTGATTTGGTTATCATAATCTTTGCAGCACTGCAGAACACTTCATGTTTCCTCTGCAACCTTCCAAAAAAGTCAATGAAAGAGGCTATTAAACATTTTATAATTAAATATTCCTTTAGCATTTCTATCTTGTTTAAACTGGTATTGTGCACTATTATTAATTTTCTTTTTTTATGCATGTTTTATCCATCATAAAAGTCAAAATGTACAGAAGAAATTAAATGTTTTAGAAAAGAAAAGTTTATGATAAAAAGATATGTCTCCGAATATCAGAAAGAAGCAATCCCAGTAATCAGCATATATCCCAACCTCCTCATCTATGAGAGATATTTAACATTTTATGAGATGCCATTGAGAACCAAAAGAATTAAAAGATAAAACTCTGCTCACATTGGCTTTTCTTTAAACTCTATTTCTGTACCCTTTAGATTAACAACTTGTATAATATCACATTTATCTATTTGTCAAGTTCAAACTTTTTTCGATCTTCGTATCAATAACACTGCTACTCTCCCAGTTCCCTGAGATTAAGAATTTGGAGTTGTCTTGTACTCATCCATTGTCTCTCATCTTCTAAGTCACTAATTTATTTAATCATATTTACTGAGCATCTACTGTGTGCCAAGCATTATGCTATGATCTATCCATACCAACCTTAAAATAGTTTTTAAATTCTGTAAAATCGAAGAGTACATATTTTATAGGACTGTGCCAAGATTGTATGACTCATTGTGTGTAAAACTCTTAAAACTGTGACTGACAGAAGTTAGCTCTATATTTCCCCACCAATATTCTAAGTTAACCTTAATCATCTAACCTTATATTAATCATTTTTCCTATCTCTATACTTTAAATTATCCAATATTTCTTCCTGTCCTACTTACTGATGAAATTAAATTTTCTGAAATTCCCTACCCAGCCATCGATATTGAGTTTTATTATCTTTTATGATAATGAAGTATTCTGGTGATTTATACAGTAGTTAGCAATATGAATATCTAACTCTTACTTAAAACTTCTCTTATTAGG
>NW_011888917.1:2041395-2110762 GCF_000151845.1 Pteropus vampyrus
TGTTCAATGAGATCATCTGTGTCTCCACTGCCTAACAAAATAAAATAAGTAAATAAATAAGCGAACAACAAAAACTGAGGTTTCATCTAATGTTAGAAGCTGTTTTAAATTTAATTTCCAGACTCAATTTGATCTCATGAGTAGTAAAACCATAAACATTAATATGTTAATAACAGAGGCTTTACAGCATCAAAATGGTGCTATAACAGGGACTAGAGAGAAGAATTGCCTTTGAATTGCCCTCTGGAAACCACAGTCTAATTCTTATCATGCAAGAGAGCCACCCAATAACTTGGATATTTCGAACTCTGGATGTAAGAAACCGTTTCAAAGAATCAGCCTCCATCTAAAGTAAACCTAGTGCTTTTCCACTTTATTTCATGACGCACAATACTATCTTGTTATACAATGAAATGTAACTATTCCTGAGAGAAAAGTTAGTTTTTCCCTTTAGAAGAATCCAAGAAAGATTGATTCCTTCAAAAGACTCTTGAAATCTACCTGTGTTTGAGCATACCTACTTTTATAAAAGTATACATTCAAATAGTTATTTGCTTGTTCATATACTTCTAAAATAACCGTTTTCTCCTCAACAACTATCATTTTAAAATACCTAGAATGGCATTGTATATTTCTTTAAGTAATAGTGATAGAGTCAATTCTTGTATGAGAGAACTGACAGTAACATATTATCTTTCAGGAAAAAATAGTACAGAACAAATGGTATAAGCATGAAAGATTCACTCATTTTATTTCTTATGTTGTTTTTAGAATACACATTATTCTTCTGACATAATCTTCCCTTCATAAAAAAAATATAAATAAAAGAGTACATGTTTTCAACAGAAGATGTTAATTAGAAGAAGGGCAACATTACCTTATTTGCTTATATGAAATTTATAAGATTCCCTCTAAAATCTGCTTTAAAGGACATCTTTTCTTTTCCTGCCCATTCAGTTTCCATTTTGAAACACAAAGCTCATATTTAGAAAATTAAAATTCTTAATCACTGTTTTTGATTAAGATAATAAAGAAATCAACTTTCATTTGAATAATACATTATTTACCTTAAGGTTCACTGATACAAGTACTTACTAATTAGATCTCAGTTTTTCTTTATTGACTAATATTTGTTAAAAAATATTTTTAATGAATCAGAAAAAAAAGTATTCAGATTTATGACTGCCTTAGTGTACCATAATTTTTAAATGTAAACTTGTGTGTTAGAGCAATAAATCCTACAAGTCCACATAAAAATTACCTTTTCAAATGTGAACTCATGTTTATTTTAATATAAATACAAATGGTTACACATAGAAATATTCATAGGTATATGGATATACACAAGTTAGTATATACATATATATTTCCTTTCTCTGTCAGCTGAGAGGTTCTAGAAACAATCAGCCCCTATAACAATGAGCACACCTACCTCCCAGATCTGGTTTCCAATAGCATTTTTCAATAAAAATATCTCCTTAGAGAAATGAGTAATTCTTGGACTGGGGCAAAAAATATACAAAATGAACTTGGGCATCTTGTAGTGTAAGAATGTGGGCATCTTGGGCATCTTGTAGTGTAAGAATGTGAAAAAAAACCCACAATGTCAGAGAAACAAAGGATACAATTGAAAGAGCTCCTAATAGCCAAAGTTGGAACATACATTTAACAAAATAAATAACAGTATTAATTTATAACCTAAAGTATAAAATAAATTTTCACGAATCCATGCTAATATGAATAAACAATTGAATAAGTAAATAAATGGAAAAGATGTCTCCATGTAAAAGAATTCCAAATAACTTACATAGATTCTTGGTTTTCAGTGTAGGCTATTTATAGTGACTTCTTTCCAAAGTGTACATTATGCAAAGGGGGAATAAAAGAGTAACTTTATAGTGGAGAAATTCAACAGATGCCAATAAAGAAGCATCATACATTATATCTGATCAATATTCCTCAAAACTGTCTAGGCCTTCTAAAATAAGATTAGTATGAAAAACTGTTGCAGCCAAGAGTTGCCTAGGAATACATGACTACTAAATGTAATGTGGTAACTTGGATGAAATTCTGGAACAGAAAAAGGACTTTTTATGCACTTTGTTTAATAATAATGTATCAACATTGGTTTGTTTTTCTTTGTGACAAGTATATCATACTGATGTAAGATGATAATAATAGGAGAAAATGGATGTAGGATGTATGAGAACTCTTTGTATTATCTTTATAGTTTTTCTGTCATTCTAAAACTATTCTAAAATTAAAAGGTTATTGTTCAGTGCCCTCTTAGTAAATCAAAAGAAAGAAAACTTGTTATATGTTACTTCTCCTCAGTCACTGAATGATAAATTCTAAAGCTTCCTATGCCCTGAGAAAAGTAGCAGACAAATAGTTTTAATTTCTTGACCTTGAAACCCTTTCTCACAGCATAAGAACAAGTTATGCCTCCATTAACTTGGAGATATTTCAAGTGAATATGATGATATGAGTGAGAGACAAAAGCTGTAGAAGACAGAGGAAAATATGTGATCATTACTGGGTATCTAAGTAGCAAGAAATGTTTTTTAAAAATCTTTCCATATCATTATGTTCTTTCAATATGTTCTGGCTTAGGAATAGGCCCTCTATCTCCTAGTTAAGGCAAAAGTTCATGAGTCTTCATTGGAGATGGAGTAGGGATATTGGTTATACATTTTACTTTTTTTATTCTACCTGATAGATTGAAAAACTTCTATAGAAAAGAAAACATAGAAATTAATCTTGGAGGATAGATTCGGTTAAGTAAATGAATTTAAAATCAAGAAGTTTATGATACATGACTTAATTTTATATGAATATTATGTGAATTTTATATGAATTTTATATACATATTATAGGAATATTTATATGAATTTACATAGAATATTATATATAATATTCACAAATGTGCACACACATATCTTTGCATAGAAAGTCCCCTTTGAGATAATATTTTTCCAGTTGGAAATCTAAAAAGATAAAAACCAAGGGGAAATATCATCAAAATCTTTAACTATATGAATTTTCTCAAAGCAAAGACCTTTCCCGACTTTTGAAAATGTAATTATAGTAAATGAGCTTTGATTCAAAATTACTTTTGAGTTAACAAATCAGTGGAAGAGATAATTTATATGAAAAGCATAAACAATATATATACTTCACAATTGCTTACTGTAGTGTATCACAAATTTTATAACATAATATTAACAAAGTAATAACATTTAAAAATCAAGTCTTCCAAGGAACACTGTTTGTGAAATGCTGCTTTAAGTTGTTGACATGTTAAAATCTAATTAAAATCTCTAATAAATTTTTAGAGGAAGATGTTAAGATGTTTTCCAGTAGTTATTCAAAGAAGCACATTATTTGCATATCTGTTGGTGGCATCTTCTTCAAGGACATGAAATCTTGAAATTTCTTTACATTTTCATTTAATTGTAAGGAAAGTAGTCACTTAAATTAAGGACCAACTTAAAGAGGCTCCATGTTTTGAAATATAAATTTCCTTTTCTAAAGATTGTTACTATATAATAAAAAATACCACTACTCATGATTCAGGGTTATCATATTACTGTCACAAGAAGTGATTATATATGTTCAAATATTAATGCATATGCCTCAGAAAATGATTGATAGTATTTATATATTTTTTTCATGTTATTCATTAAGTTTTTTAAAAAATTCTCACCAACCAAATTTTAGGAAGAGCTATTATATATTGTTGCTAAGGAGAGTATTATGTTGAGTCATCTTTGCTACTATTTGCGTGATCTTACATAACTAAGACCTTGGTTTTCAATTTTCTACGCTGTGAAACACAGTGAAAGTACTAGTTGATTTCTATAAGCACATTTTATTTTAAAATGTTATGACATAAACTCACCAATGGCAAAGATTATATCTTATAGCTGTAATAGAGGGGTGCTTGACACACAAAATAAATATTTCTTGACTGTCTAAATGAATGATGTTATGATGTTCATTACTGGGAAAATAAGTTATCAAACTAATCTCCCATGTTAACAAATCATTTCCAAATGTTAACTTTTATTTTCCATTCTAATCATAATGCTGTGAGTCAAGTTTTCATATAAAACTATTACCTTAGTTTGGCTCCCTAATATGAAAATTAAGACTTGTAATGGTTAAGCATAATTATAAAATGCAAATGGTTAATTAAATGGCTAAAAAATTATATTTATAAATGGTTTATACAGATCTAGCAGTTTTGCTGTTTTGATACATTAAAATAAGTTGCTAACTATTCATCCTGTGTTATCAATCAAGTTATCTTTTCCATGCACATGTATTTGGGTATATATTTCCATGACTACTATAATTTATAAAGGAAAGTGTTAGATTAATCAATAATAGAAAATACGTATCATTTGAAAATTAAAATTCAATTTGAATTTGTGTTCTAGAGCAGGAATCCCCAACCCCAGGTGCCATGGACCAGGAGCGGTCTGGGTCTGTGGACTATTAAGAACTGGGCCACCCAGCAGGAGGTGGATGGTGGGTGAGCTAGCAAAGCTTCATCTATATTTGTATCCTCTCCCCAGCACTAGCATCATTGCTTCAGCTCCACCTCAGAGCATCAGTCATTAGATTCTCATAAGAGCACTGGTCTCTGGTGTCAAACAGTTTGGGACTGCTGTTCTACAGGGTAACTATTTACTAGGCCAGTATACTTTTCAGTCAACTCTATTTACATGACATTGACTACAAGGAAATACAAAGCATCCACTTAACTTTTTGAAATACAAGCACATTGTATCCTATTGAAAGACAACAATTTTAGTAATTTGCTAAAGACCCCTTAATTCAATTACAATTAACAATGACAGTGTAACCATCATACTGTTTGATAATTTTATTGCTTAGAAATATTTTCTCAAGTATTGTCTGACATAGACAAATATACCATAGTAAAGACCAAACCTTACTTAATGACTACGGTGACACTCATGTTTGTACATAGTTTTAAAATATTTATTATGAATAGTTGCCCTGAGAAAGTTTATATCAACATGTTTAAGAAAGTATATAGAGATACTAGAGAAGGTCCAGAAAGAAGGTAGAAGAGAGCGATTTTATATATAATGTAGCATAGTATCATATAATTTCATACCTATATAAATTATACATACACAGACACAAAGTCACTTTCAAGGTAGGATTTTTCCAGATAGAAGTCTAAAAAGATAAAAACTGTGGGGAATATTATAAAAATCTATAAATTTATAATCTTCTCAAAGAAAAACATTTTCTTACATTTTTAAAAAGGCAATTACAGTATATAAACTTTGATTTTTGATTTAATTACCCTTTTGATAGAAAACGAGCGGAAGAAGACAGTGGAAGAATTCAGATTATAGTGTAAAAAAATTGTATATGTTCAGAAATCACTCCAAAAAATCAAATCTTAGAGAAAATATATAATTCTTTAAGATATATTGAGGAAAATAGTGTAACTTCATAAAACATTCTTTTCATAAGACAGAATACCGGGATGAGAAGAAATAAATTGATTTGACCTAGCTCTTCATATCTTGCATTTGCCCATATAAAGCCAAGAGTCACTGAGAAATAGCTAGAAAATCTTAATGGGAAATCTCGTGCTGTATTTAACCAGTATAGGTCCCTACTAGGCAGCCTACCTATACCTCCCAATATTTTGCTTCAGTGTTTGGAAGGAAGATGGGAAAGTTAAAATTGCAAAAGAAAAAAATAAATAAAGCCATGCTTTCAAAGCAACCGAAAACAAATAAATGGACTCATTTTCACTGGCACTCTTAACACGTTCTTCTGGGGAGACATATCAAGGTTGTTTCCTAAACTCTAGTTTACTGACAGAATATGAAATACTTATTTTAGGCTCAACTTTATGTGAAAAACAAATTTATAGAACTATGTTTCTCAAGAGTATCTTCTACACTATGTTATCTTATTGATGCTCTCAAAATTACTGTAAATAAAAATCCTTTTAGATATAAATGTTTTACAATGCGCTTTGATTGCCCATTTCATTAATATAATTTATACTTAGCCACCATGTCTGTCCATGTTTTTAAACTCACCAAATGAGTTTTAAACATCTCTACCACAAATGATAATGTACTGAATAATTTCCTCTTATATGTCCAATATAAGTGATCCTTATAAAGCTTGGCTGGATGGAAAAATTATAAAGTAGCCTACAATCTGGCAAGCTGCAAACTTTAATTTAATACTAAAATTTTATACTGCTGATTATAAATTTTATAACAGTTTTTGTGGAGGAAAAGGTGTTGAAATAGTAAATAGACACATGGTGACTGGGTCATTTGAAAATGGAAATGGCACATAAACATCAAAGTTTCTATATGAAAAAGGTTTATAATGTCTGAAAAAAATTTAGTATCAGTAAGACTGTGTTCAGCCCTTATGTTCAACGATTTGTTTAGAATTTTGAGCATTTGTATCCAGGCACCATGCTAGGCACAGAGAGATCAAAAATAAATAAGACATATCCCTTGCGCTTGAGTTTTTTACAGTTCGCTAGGAGATGTTGATGTACAGAATGATAATTACAGTAAAATTTAAGCAGGATTTCAATAAAAGAATGAACAAGTTTTCAGTGAATTACAAAAATGTGAACAACTTAACTGGTCTGTGGGAGTCAGAAAATACTCAACAGTGCATGTTTTATTTGAATGATATTAAGAAATAGATAAGAATTTTTCAAGTGAAAAAAATCATTAAGATAATAAATTTCCATCAAAAAAAGAATTGTGAATGGGCATTATGAGTTCTGTGATAATTCCAGTAGAACTAGAGTTTAGAATGTAGAGTGGATATAAGAAACAGGGTGAATTTGTAATGCCGGTAGTGGCAAAATTATAAACAGAGAGCCATGTGGATGATGCTAAGGGTTTTTTTTCTTCGCTCTATTATTAATGGTATAATTTATAGCCCAACTAGGACTCATCTGATAGCAAAATGAAGTGTAATAGCTGAGACAACAGGCTTATCACAAGACTGTCATGAATAAACCAGAGTATATGCTTACCTACATAAGAAAGAGCAGAAGTTTTTAGGTAAGGCAAGAACCTAATAAGATCTGTTATTTTTATTTATAATTATCATAGCAGTAAGAGGTAGAATTAGAATAAAAGAAAACCCTTTGGCATCTATTGTAATAGTTGCTATAATGATGTAAGTCATTAGCAATGGAAATGGTAAGGAAACAAAATTCATGAGATATATCTGAAGTAGAATTGGTTTGCTAATGTGACCAATTAAATGTGAAGTGGAAAGGAAGAGAGGAGAGAATGTCCTGGCAGTCTCAAAAGAATTTACCACAGAGAATGTGTGTACAGTGTCAACATTATTTAGGATAGAGAATTCTGTAGAAGGAGAAGTTTTGGGTGGGGGATGGGAATGGAAATGAGGCTATACAATGAGTTCAGTTATGAGCATGTTAAGTGTGAAATGCTGTAGTAGACCTGGAAATCAAAAATATACTGTAGACTAAGAAGAGAGGTTAATTTACAGATGTATAGTACTTTTCTAGCTATCTTCATAATAAGAGTAGTTGAGGCCATGCAAACAAATGAGGTCACTCATCTCATTTAAAGAAAAAAAGAGGACTAAACTTAATGTCACAACGCTAACATTTAATAGTTCTCCATAAAAGGAGAGTTCTCCATAAACTGAGAGGGTGTGACCAGTTAGGAGGAGAATTAGCAAACTATACTGTCCTGGAAGACAAGGACAGAAAGAACTAATATAGTCCACAGAGTCAGGTGCTTCAGAGATAAATAGGGTGAAGTCTGAGTAAAGGTGACCCAGTGTATTTAGCACTTGCACAGTCCCTGGTAACTTACCAAGGGCAGATGCAGAATGCCTGGTGATACCAAGGAAGTAGAGCCATCGAGTAAGTATTCTTCCACTTAGTTGGTGATGAAGAAGAGAAGAAAGAGTGGATGGTAGTTTGAGCAAAAAACATTTTTAGGATAGGTAAGTCTTGATCATTCTTTGGAAACTGAAGATAAGTCAGAGGAGAAGAAATTATTAGCATTACAGGAAATAGAGGAAAAGTTGATAGAGCAGTATATGAGGCAGGTGGGGTAGATTTAACTTTGAGGAAAAGTAAAATGACTTCCTTTAAGACTGGAGAGAAGGTGACAAGTCAGGTACTATTTTCAAAACATATAGAGGAAAAGAGAAAAGAGGATGAAAAAGTCGAAAGGTTTCTATTGTTAAAGAGTACAGTTAAACAATATATTATTCAGTAAAAAAATTCAGAACTATTCGTGGCAAATATATAAGGTTATATAAACTTTAAGTAGTGAGAAATGGAAGTGGAATATTATTTTCATGGCTATTTGAAAATGTATTTTCTCATCTGCCTAAGGATGATAGCAAGGAGATTTGACAGATATTGTTCTGTTAGCTTGATGTCAAATGCTTGTAACAAAGAGCAAAGAGCTTCTCTTCTGCACCACATACAATGTCATGTTCTCCGAAAGTCCTTTGATAAAAACATTGTTGCCCTCATTAGTAGACAATGAAAACAAGGCTCAGAGAGGCCTTGTATAAGTTTAAATGGTCACATAAGTAGTTTATAATGTGAGCTTTCCATTACACCAGTGTAGTTTTCTCTGCAGAGCTGTCTACATTTTCAATATTAGCTTTAAATTAACATTCTAAAAAATATATTCATGAAGAATGACTAAATCACTTCAAGATTTTTATCTCCAAAAACTTATCTTGGGCCAATGGAGAAATGATTGAAGATGTTGGAGAAATGCTTCTGCTGCATTTCTTCACTAATGGAAGTAGGGGATTAACAAATTTGAGTAGTCAGTGTTAATATGGTTTAATTTACCCTCTTAGACTGATCAGTTCTGGAATCATCTGACTACAACACAACCAGGGCATTAAGAAGGGAAAAGTAAAAAGAAAATGTGTAATCATGGTAGGAGCCTATTTATGATTCTAGTATCACGTTAAAATCAAAAAGTTTTAAGGGTGCCTTGAAATAGAGATCATGACAGGACTAGAACCAACAAACTGCACCACCTCAACTAAGCTGAACCAAAAACAAGAACACCAACAATGTTTAGATTGATGACTATTAGCAATTTTACATTCACTTTAAAATGCCAAGTAATCTAGTAGGGCATGCCAGTAAGATTGTATCAATTGTTCTTTTTCCAGATGCAAAGCCTAGTAGTTTATAAATACTCACAAAACTTAAGAAAGATTGAATATAGTAAAGGAAATTATAATTATTGCTTGCTTATCAGTTGCCCTCTATGTGAATATATTGAACAAAGAATCATAAAGTACTCAGAATTGTTCAGTATGAGCTATTTATCACACAGAGTCAATATACTTCTAATATATTCACTATGATTAATGCAGTTCAATTACAGAGAGGTATATATGAGCAGAGGCAAGACTCATTTTATGGTAAACAGAAACCATTTTTTTTCCAGGCTCAGTCAAACTTTTTTCTTTGTTCAGTAATGAATTTCAAATGATGTTCACTTAATTGAACCAAATGGTCATAAGGAAAAGGCAGCTGCAGATATAACTAAGCAGATAGTTTTGAGGAACATTGTAATTTTTCTATTTGTTCTAGCACTAGTGATAATTGGTCTTACTTCTTAGCAGTTGGATACTTTCTGTACAAAAGAAAATATGAAACTAAATTACAAACATTGTGCTGAGCCTAAGACAGAAAAGAAATGAGAAGACATAATTGAACCTGTAAAGGGTTCATTTGTAGATGGGACATTTCCTCCTGGGAAATGAAAGTTCTCACAGCAATACAATGAATATACTTCTGATTTATTGTAATTAATTTTGAATGTGGATTATCTACCACATTGCTCACTATAGAAGATGAATTGTACAACTGAATTATCAGGGTCTGGGAAGTAAAATTAGCATAACCTTAGCAGAAAGTGACGTTTTGTACCTCATCTTCACATTGAAAGCATAGATCAAGCCATCCTATCTTATTTCACTGCCCAGAGGTCCAATTATAAAGAGGAAATGAAGCAAGGAAGGAACAGCTTTCCTAAGTATTCTTCCATAACACAAGTTTTTTTGGATGTCACACCAAGTTTAGAGGACAATTGAGATACCTTCACTCCATTAATTCTAACCTCAAGATAAGAGTCAGATGAAAGCAGATATCGTTCCCTATGGAGGAATGTTTCTCCATACCCAGTTTTGGAATGGAATGGAATGGTGCAGTCAAAAATATTGAAAAATATATTTACTTTTCTCTACTGAAATGACCAATTATTAGAATGTGTTCCTAACAGAAATTTTGGAACAACCTTACTTGATTTTGTGGGCTACTTAATCTTGGACCATTTATTTGAGCTTGAACCATAATTACGGATGGTTGCATGGCTGCAGAATTCTGTGAGTTCATTTATACAGTCAGAATCAAATATAGGGTCTGAATTTACTCAAATTCCTATAGTCACATGAAAGCAGAGAAATATAAACCATCTGAAAGTTTCAAAATATCTAAGATTTAATTTTCAATAGAATAATTTCTGAATTTTAAATTGTCATTTTATGTTATTTAATTTTTGTTGGACTTTATGGTTTAGAGCAGTTTTAGTTTCATAGGAATATTGAGCACACCAGAGTGGTACCTGTGTTACTATTGATCAACCTACATTAACACATTATCGTCCAAAGTTCATGGTTTACATTACCATTCACTCTTGGTATTGTACATTCTTTGGATCCGGACAAATGTGTAATGGCATGTAAATATCATTATACTTCCATACAGAGTGGTTTCACTGTCCTAAATTTCATCTGTGCTCTACTTATTCATCCTTCTCTCCCCCTAACACTTCACAACCACAGATTTTTTTATTGTCTCTATAGTTTTGCCTCCCAGAATGTCATATAGTTAGAATCATACTATAATCATACAGTCACCCTTTCAGACTGCATTCTTTCACTTAGTAATATGTATTTAAGGTTCCTCCATGTCTTGTCATGACCTTATAGCTCATTTCTTTCTAGCATTGAATAATACTCCATTGTCTGGCTGTACTACAGTTTATTCATCCATTCACCTACTGAAGGGCATCTTGGTTGCTTCCAAGTTTTGACAATTATGAATAAAACTGCTATAAATATCCATGTGCAGGTTTTTGTGTGGAGATAAGTTTACAACACCTTTCAGTAAATATCATTTGCCGAACCATACATAATAGTATGTGTAGTTTTGTAAGAAACTGCCAAATTGTTTACCCAAGTGGCTGTATTGTGTTGCATTCCTACCAGCAATTAATGAGATTTCCTATCGCTACACATTCTCACCAGCTTTTGGTGTTTGTATTCTAGACTTTGGCCATTAAAATAGGTATGTAGTATTATCTCACTATTTTTATTTGCACTTCCTGGTGACATGATATGGAACATATTTTTATATGCTTATTTACTATCTGTATATCTTCTTTGGTGAGGTGTCTCTTCAGGGGTTAGGCTCATTTATTCAATTATTTTTATTATAGTAAAATACACATAAAATTTATCATTTAACCATTTTTAAGTGTGAAGTTTAGTGGTATTAAATACATTCATCATGTTGTACAAAAATTAACACCATCTATCACCATAACTCTTTTCATCTTCTAAAACTGAAATTCTATGCCTATTAAACAATAATTCCCTATCTCCCTTTACCCTATCCCCTGGCAACCATCATTCTACTTTCTGTCTCTCTAGCTACTCTAAGAACTTCATATAAGTGAAATCATACAGTGTTTGTCTTTTCGTGACTGGTTTATTTAGCATAATATTGTTAAGGTTCATCCATGCTGTAGAATATTGCAGAATTTCCTTCCTTATTAAGGCTGAATAATATTACATTGTATGACTATACCATACTTTTTTTATCCGTTCATCTATTAATGGGCATGTGGGTTGCTTCCACATTTGCTATTGTGAATAAAGCTGCTATGAAAATGGGTATGCAAATATTTTTGAGATGCTTTCTTTAATTCTTTTGGTTAAATACCCAGAAGAGGAATTTCTGGATCATATGGGAATTCTATTTTTAATTTTTTAAGGTACTTCTATATTGTTTTCTACACTAGCTGTACCATGTTACATTCCCACCAACAGTGAACAAGTGTTCCAATTTTTCTACTTCCTTGCCAACTCTTGTTTTCTGTATTTTTTAATAGTAGCCATTCTAATTGGTGTGAGATGGTATCTCATTATAGTTCTGAATTACATTTCCTTAATAATCACTGATGTTTAAGCATCTTTTAATGTGCTTATTAGATATTTATATACCTATTTTGGAAAAATGTGTATTCAAGTCCTTTGCCCATCTTCATATTAGGTTGTTTGATTTTGTTGTTGTTGTCATTGTTGTTGTTATTGAGTTTTAGGATTTCTCTGTATATTCTGTATATTAATTTCTGATCGGATATGTGATTTGCAAATATTTTCTCCCATTCTGTGGGTTGCCTCTACTTTGTTGACAGTATCTTTTGTTACACAAACTTTTCTAATTTTCATGATGTCCATTTGCCTATTTTTCTTTTCTTTCTTATGTCTTCGGTGTCATATCCAAGAAATTATTGCCAAGTTCAATGTTATGCAGCTTTTATCCCAGCTTTTCTTCTAAAAGTTGTATTATACATTTTAGGTTGTACATTTAGGTTTTTGACTCATTTTGAGTTATTTTTGGTGCATGATTTTAGATAAGGATCCAACTATATTGTTTTGCATGGCATGTGACTATCCAGTTTTTCCAGCACAATTTGTTAAAAAGATTCTTCTTTCCCTATTGAATGGTCTTGGCATCCTTATCAAAAATTATTTGACCATATATATGAGGATTTATTATAGTCTCTCTATTTCATTGGTTTATATGTCATCATTATGCCAGTATAACACTGTTTTGATTACTGTAGCTTTATGTGAAGTTTTGAAAGCACAAAGTATGATTCCTCTAGTTTTATTCTTAATTACATATTGTTTTGGCTCCCTTGAGATTCCATATGAATTTTGAGATGGATTTTTCTATTTCTGCAAAAAAAAAAAAAAAATGCCATTGGCAATCAAAGTGCCCATCAATAGACGACTGGATAAAGAAGTTACAATACATATATACAATGGAATATTACTCAGCTATTAAAAAATGAAATATTACCATTTGCAACAACATGGATGGATCTAATATAGTCAATATTATTGTAATCGTGTGCAGTGCCAGATGGGTGCTAGAGAAATTGGGGGAATCATTTCAGGGATTGTATAAATGTCTAACTTTTTTAAGTTTAAGAAAATTCCATTGGGATTTTGATGAGGATTACGTTGAACCTGTAGGTCATTTGGGGTAGTATTGACATTTTTTAACAATATTGTCTTTCAATTCATAAACATAGGATGTGTTTCTATTTATTTGTGTAGCTTTCAATTCCTTCAGCAATGTTTCGTACACTTTTACTGTATGAGTTTTCTACACATGAGATCATATCATCTTCAAAGAGAGATCATTTCATATTTTCATTTCCAATTTGAATGTTCTTTATTTCTTTTTCTTGCCTAATTTCTCTGTCTAGAACTTCAGGTATTACATTGTGTAGAAGTGATGAAAGTAAGTATCCATGCCTTGTTTCTGATCTTAGAGGAAAAGCATTTAACCTTCCATTACTGAGTTTGACATTTGCTTTTGTTTTTCCCCTATAGAGCTTTTATTATATTAAGGTAGTTTCTATTATTCTACCTAATTTTAAAATTTTTAAGCATGAAATAATGTTGAATTGTCTAATGTTTTTCTGCATCATTAGATAATATTTTTTCTTCATTTTATTAATGTAGTGTACTAAATTGATTTCACATGTTGATCTTTGCATTCCTGAAATATACATCACTTGGAAAATGTGTATAATTCTTTTAATATGTTGCTGAATTTGGTTTGTAGTATTTCATTTAGGATATTTGCATAATATTGGTCTTTAGTTTTCTTTCCTTGTAGCGTTTTCTTTTGCCTTTGATATAAGGGTAATATTGGCCTCAGGGAATGAACTGGGAAGTATTTGAGGATTGGCATTCTTCTTCACACGTTTGGTAGAATATATCAGTCAATACAATGGATTCAGGGCTTTTGTTGTTGTTGTTGTTGTTGTTGTTGTTGTTGTTGTTGTTGGGAGAGTTTTGATTACTAATTAAATCTCCTCACTCCTTAGGGGTCTACTTAGATTTTCTATTTCTTCATGAGTCTTTATAGGTTTTGTGTTTCTAGGAGTTTGTCCATTTTACCTAGGTTATCCAATTTATTGCCGTGCAGTGTCCATACTACTCTCTTGTAATCCTTTCATTTCTGATTTTAGTCATTTGAGTCTTATCTCTTTACTTCTTAGTTCATCTAGCTACAAATTGTCAATTTTGTTGATCATTTTGAAGAACTAACTTTTAGTTTTATTAATTTTCTCTATTATTTTTCTATTCTCTATTTCATTTATCTCTGGTCTATTTTTTATTATTTTTTTTCTTTTTGTTAGTTGAGATTTAGTTTGTTCTTTTTCTAGTTCCTTAAGTTGTAAAGTTAGATTTTTTATTTGAGATTACTCTTTTTTATATATATATAAGCATTTACAGCTATAAATTTCCTCCTTAGCATCATTTTTGCTGAATCTTATATTTTGGTATGTTGTGCTTTCATTTCAATTAGTCTTTAACTCTTTTCTGATATTCCTTTTAATTTTTTTTGATCCATTGGTTATTTAAAAATGTTTTGTTTAATTTCTACATTTTTAAAAATTTTTTCAGTTTTCCTTCTTTTATCGATTTCTAACTTCATCCTGTTTTGGGCAGAGAAGATGCTTTGTATTATATCTATATTTAAAATCTACTAAGATTTAATTTGTGGCCTAATATATGGTCTATCCTGGAAAATGTCTCATGTTCACTTGAGAAGAATGTATATGCTGTTTTGTCGTAAAGGCTATTTTGTATATGTCTGTTAAATTATATTGATTTATTGTATTAAGTCCTCCATTTTCTTACTTATCTTCTGTCCTGCTGTTCTATTCATTATTGTAGGTAAAGAATTAAAGTTTCCAACTCTTATTGTAGATCTATTTCTTCCTTCAATTATGTCAAATTTTGCTTCACATATTTTGATCGTCTATCATTAGCGGCATAAATGTTTATAATTGTTATATCTTGTCTCTATGCTAACCCTCTTATTCATATATAATATCCTTTGTCTCTTTAAACTTTATTTAATGTTTATTTTCTCTGATATTAATATAGCCAACACTGCTCTCTTTTGGTTACCATTTGCATAAAGTATCTTTTGCATCCTTTCACTTTTAACCTATTTGTGTCTTTGGGTCTAAAGTGAGGTTCTTGCAGGCAGAATATACTTGGATCATGTTTTTCATTCATTCTGCCAATTCGTCTTTTGATCAGACAGTTTAATCAAATTACATGTAAAGTAATTATTGATAAAGAGTAACTGACTATTGTTGTTTTGTTATTTTTCTATATGCCCTGTAGCTACTTTGTCCCTCATTTTCTGAATTACTGTTTTGATTTTGTGTATAGTTGCTTTTTCGTAGTGAAATGCTTAAATTATTTTCTTATTTCTTTTTGTGTACATCCTATAGCTATGTTCTTTATAGTTTCCATGGGGATTACATTTAACATCCTCAAGTTATAACACTCTAATTTGAATTTATACCACCTTAATTTCAGTAATATGCACATGCTCTGCTCCCTTCTATCTCCATCCTCATTCCTTTAGGCTGCTGATATCACAAAATTACACCTTTTTATATTACATTAGTCTCTTAAATTATTTAAAAACAAGATTTGGAAGGACAAACAGAAGTTACAAACATATTAGCTTTTAGTGTAATAATTTTTTTTTTGTCTTTAAATGTTTTAGTCTCTTAAATCATGTGAAACATAAAAAGTTCAGTTATAAATCACTGTTACAATAATATCAGCTTTTATAATTGCCCATATATTTACTTTTATTGAGATCTTTATTACTCTATATGGCTTCAAGTTGCTATCTAGTTCCTTTCATTTCACCTTACGGGACTTCTTAAGCATTTCTTGTAGGGCTGGTCTAGTGCCTTCCTCAGGTTTTGTTTAACTGAGAACATCATAATTTCTTCCTCATTCTTGAAGTACAATTTTTTTCAGATGTTGTGTTCTTGGTTCCATTTTTTTTTTTTCGTACTTTAAATATATCAGTCAACTGTCTCTGGCCTTCAAAGTTCTCAATAAGAAATCTGTTAATAATCTTATTGAGGATCACTTGTATGTTATGATTGACCTCTTTCTGGCTGCTTTCAAGATTCTCCCATTGTCTTTGGCTTTTGAAAGTTTGATTATAATGTGCCTTACTGTAGGTCTCTTTCAGTTTATCTTACTTGGAGTTTGTTGAGCTTTTTGAATATTTATATTCATGTCTTTCATAAAATTTGGGAAGTGTTTGCCATTAATTATTCAAATATTCTCCCTACCCTTCTTCTCTTTTCTCTTCCAGTACAACCACTATGCATATGTTGATCTACTTGATGGTACCCTATAGGTCCCGTAGTTTCTCTCCAATTTTTTTCAGTCTTTTTTTTTTTTTCTGTTCCTGACTTGATAATTTTCATTGTCCTGTCTTCAAGTTCCTGATAATTTTTTCCTGCCTTCTCAAATCTGTCTTTGAATACCTCTAGTAAGTTTTTTATTTTACTTATTATACTTTTTAGCTCCAGAATTTATTTATTTATTTATTTATTTATTTATTTATTTATTTATTTATTTATTTATTTATTTATTTATTTATTTATTTATTTATTTTAGGTTTTTCTATATTGACATTTCTATTTTGTTATACATTGTTTTTTGTAGTGAAATGATTAAGTTCCTTTCTCATTTCTTTTTGTATTTTTCTTGAGTTTCTCCATACTCTTCTTTCGTTATTTGAACATCTTTAAGAGTGTCTCCATTTTTTTTTTTTTAAATCTTTGTCTATTGTATCTGCCATCATGTCTTTTTAAGGGACAGTTACTGTAGGTTTATCTTTTTTCTCTCTCTCTCTGAATGGGTGATACTTTTCACCTTTTGATTTTCTGTTGAATACTGGACATTCGAATCTAATAATGTGGTAATACTACAAATTGATTTCTCTTCCTTCCCAAAAGTTTGCTTTATTTTTGGTTATTATTTGTGATGTTAGTTTGTTTGTTTGATTTATTGTTGTAGACTGTCTCTGTTTCCAGTATCAGCCTGAGTTGTAAACTTAAGGTCTTTACTGAGCCTTTGCATGGGCACGTGTAGTCACTTTCTAATAGTCCCCACAAACGCAATTGTTTTTGAATGTCCTAATTTTTAATGTATGGCTCCCACAAAGAAAAAAGAAAAAGAGAAAAATGAAGAGAGTAAAAAGATTGCTGGTCATTTAAATCTCCTGGAAGTCAATTCACCTGAAGGGGGCCGGGGTGGAGGGGAGTGATACAACAATGGCTGCCCATCTCTTTGCACTTTTCTGAGCAGAAACAGTGATCAGCAAGGGCAGGGTCTTTTTAGCTTACTGTGTCTTCCACAAGTTGTGTGCAAGCTGCCTATCAGAGGGAGTAGAAAAGGGTAACTGCTATGGTGCTGAAGCTGAACTTGACTGCAATTTACCATCCATGTGTTTTCCTGGAAGTTGTGAGCCTTCAATAGATTCTGAAGTTCCAAAATAGTTACATCAGACAGATTCTCCCCGTGAAGTTGTTCTTTAGGTGAGAAGACAGACTCCTGGTACTTTCTATTCCACCATTTTCCCAGTGATCTATGGTCCATTTTTTATTCAGATTGTTTATTTTCTTATTGTTAAGTTTTAAGAGTTCTTTGTATATTTAATAAGAGATTTTTGTCCAATATTTTTATCTTTTTCAAATATCTTTTACTCCATGGCTTGTCTCTCATTCTCTTGACATTTTCTTTCATGGAACGGACATTTTAAATTTTAATGAAGTTCAGCTTATCAAGTATTTCTTTCATGGATTCTGCTTTTCGTATTATATTTAAAAAGCCATCACCATATCCATGGTCGCCTAGGGATTCTCCTGTGTTATCTTCTGGGAGTTTTATAGTTTTGTGTTTTACATTTAGAACTATGATTAATTTTGGTAAATTTTTAAAGAGCTTAAGGTCTATGCCAAGATTTATATTTTGCATGTGGATGTCCAGTTGCTCCAGCATCATTTGTTGAAAAGATTATCTTTGCTCTAATATATTATCTTTCCTCTTTTGTCAAGATTAGTTGACTATATTTATGTTGGTATCTTTCTATGCACTCTATTCTGTTCTATTGATCTATTTGTTTATTATAATATCAATACCACACTGTTTTGATCACTGTAGCTTTAGAGTAAGTCTTGAAGTTGGGTAGCATAAGTCCTCTAACTTTTTCTTCTCTTTAATATTGTGTTGGCTATTCTGGGTCTTTTGCCTCTCCATATACCTTTCGAATTAGTTTGTCAATATCCATATAATGACTTGCTGGGATTATAATTAAGATTGTATTGACTATATAAGTCAAGTTAGTAGAAACTGACATCTTGACAATATTTAGTTTTCTTATCCATGAACATGAAATAACTCTCCATTTGTTCAATTCTTTGATAACTGTCATCAGAATTTTCCTCATATAGATTGTGTACATATTTTGTTAAATTTATACCTATTTCTTTTTTGGAGAGTGATAATGTAAATGATAATGTGTTTTTCATTTCAAATTCTCTCTGTTCTTTGATTGTATATAGGGAAGCAATTAACATTTTTACATTAACATTGTATCCTGCAACCTTGCTATAATATTACTTTTCAATTCTAGGAAGGTTTTGTTTTGTTTTGATTTTTTTCAGTTTTTCCAAATTATCATTTTTGGACCTTCTGTATTTTATATATATATATTTTTTCCATATATCAATATCATGTATTATTTCTTATATGTAGATGGATATATGAGATAGACAGAAGGTAGATAGATGAACGAGAGAGGGGAAAGGGTGGGAGAGAGAGATCTGACACAATCAGTGACAGAAAGTAGCTTGTTGGATCCCAGAGTCACCCGTTCTTCAAGTCAACCTCTCTTGGTACATGACCCCACAACTGGGATTCTATACTTAAGGCCCAGCTTCATTCCTACTGAAATAATTACCTTCATAAATCTCATGACGATGATTTCTATGTGCAAGTTTCCTCAGACTCCAAGTGAGAGTATACTACATCTACTTACCCAGCTCCTTATAATACCACCCTTAAAGATCTCCCATGTTAAAGCATTATTTGCAATTGTGCATAGTGGATATATCCCAATAGTTTAACAATATAGAACCAGCCAATTAAATCCTTGTGCATCCAAATAATAAAAATAATACATAACTATTATAAAAGAGTAAGTCAAATCTATATATTCTGTGTATTATTTAAAGGTGGAATACCATGGCCAGATTTTAAAAGGAACAAAGTAACATATTAACATATATTATACTACATAAAAAAAATATATATATCTGGAGAATAGGATAGCATGCTGTTAATTTACTTCAGAGTAAAACAGAAGTGGGCAAAGGGCAGATGGAGAGATGAGGGGAATTTTCACTGTTATATAAAATAGTAGTAATTGTGTTTTTAAATTTTTTCTTGTAAGAAGAATAAAAATCTTTAATGGTCCTTCCACTCACCATAGTGTTAAATTCCATTGTTTGTATTTCTCTCTTTAACAGAAGTACTGACATTTACAATAGGAAACCAATAAAAAATATATAAATTAAGTTTATGAGCATGTTATGCCTTTTATATTATTTTTTAGTGTTTCCTAAATCACTAATAAAGGGAAAAGGAAGATGCATAATGGGCTTTATCTTCTAAAATTATATTGATAGAATAAAATACATTATTCAGAATAAATTGCTGCTGCTATCTATACATATATGTGTATGTGTTTAAGCACATACACATTAACATATACATACAAAATGAACCTAATATTAGCCTATTATTTGAAAATGGAACTTCCAGCTGTCCTTATTATAATGACCCAAAAATATAGTCAAAAGGTAAACTTTTGCATTAAACATTAACTTCTTAGACAACCATCTGGTGTGATATATTTCCTTGACTTTATAAATGAGTGAATATATATTTTTCTTCTATGTTGTTAAGTCCAAACTAGAGTTTATTTTGTGGCACACGAATAACGAAGAGAGTAAAGAGTCTAGAAGAGTGTAGCAAAGGACATCTGACCTGACAAACTGTTTGAAAAAATCCTTCTCTGCTCTGATCAAAATTCTGTGTAAGTGCATGTGTGTGTCTAAGAGTAAGAGAGAAAAATAAAATATTAAGTGTACTTCCCAGATCCCAGGAAGTTATTTAATCCTTACAATAACACCTTAAATTAAATGTTATATTTATGTTATAAATGAGGAAATGGGAACTCAGAAGCCAGATCTGATTGACACTAAAACGTCTGGACTTTTCATGACACTTAATAATTTTTTGTATCAGCAGCCTTCTGCAGGACCACCATTTACCTCATGCTGCCTTCTGTCTCACCTCTACTCCTGGTGGGGTTCTGATCATCTGTGCTTTTGACCTCCCAAAGCCATCATCCTACATTAAAACATATATACATATCCTTGATTTGGTGCAATATCCTATTGGCTACTAAATTTTAATAAGGTAAATTTTAAAAGGAGTTTACAAATAATACGTTCTTCTTATTCTGTAATTCTAGGGTTATTTTATTTTTCATAACATCTTAAAATTTGAACAGGCAGTGTAATGAATTTCCCACCGTATCTAAGAATACTGTCAGCTGCACTTCTAAAATTAGCATACCATGCAATTTAATAGCCATGATAATAACACTAAAGTTCTAAAGATGCTAAAGCCTTATTGAAAGGGATAAATATCTAATTGCAAGATTTCAGGCACAAGAGCAAACTGATTCGATAAATAATTTAGGATATGATATCTTACTTGGCTGCCCTCGAATCATAGTATTTGATTACTACTTGATAATTATCATTCATTTGTTTATTATTTGTATAATACACCAAATTCTGTGAAAAAGTGTGGAAAGCCCAGAACCACCTTTATTGACATACATTCTAGCAAAATAAATGTAAAAAATTCTTGACACTTAGTAAAAGTTAATGCAAATTAATTTTGTGAATTTGGGCTAAGATATTCTCCCTGCTTGTTTGACCTAAAAATATCCTCTCAGTGAGAAAACATTTTATCATTGGGTTTAAGCTTAGGAAAAAAAAAAATGTATCTTTAGAATTTCTGTGAAAGATATATAAATTCCTAAGAAACACAGATTTCTGGATTTTAGCATTTCTTGGCAGTTTATAAAATTCGTTTGAGAACCCACAGTAGTTGTTCAAAAAATGTTGATAATTTAAAGTAATCAAACACGTCTGGGATATTCTTCAAAGGTTGGTTAAACATCTTATAAAATTCATTAGCAAATCCATCTGGACTGGGGTCTTTTCCAGATGGGAAACTTTCATTACCGCCCAACATTTTCATGGTTTATTATAGGTATAGTTTCATTTGTGGAGGGTTGCAGATAGATGTGTACAATAAATAAAGCAACATAGTTGTTTAATATTCATTTGAGAGATCCTTGTGTATAACCGTATATATAACCACATATAAAAAATAATAAGGAATGCCATATTTCTGATAAATCTGAGTTAACACAAAGTTTTTTATTTGCAAAGTTAATTTTTAGTATTATCTAATATTGTTCTATACATATCTAATTACAAGACATAACATTTAAGGATAGTAACCAAACTTTGAAGTCTAAATTTACAAACTCACAGTCTAAGTTGATCCATGTGTAGATAGTATGACATTCCTGAAGTAGTTTCTCATACACAAATATATTCAATTATGATTCAAAAATATGTACATTTTTATTTCAACTGGTAAAAAATGTGATTATGCATTATTTAAAACTATACAGTATTCCCTTTTACTTTGGCAACTATATCAATACCAGACAGTAAGATGTAACATTCTAAATATAATATTTAAAGCTTTCTAAAAAATGTTAAATTCTTACAAATTGGCATTTTAAGAGACAGTCATGCTGAATTAATTAGTAGAGAAAGAAAACATTTATAAACATATAGAATCAGTTACTGAGATAGTTGTTAGATTAAATTTGACAATATTTGTGAAACTTATTGAGAGAGGCAATGTCCTAGGTACTAAAATAAATATAAAATATGTAAAATATAAATAAGATTTTAGAAGGGGGGATAGAAATGCAGGCAAGAAATTGAATTATAGTTTGATGAGATAAAAGGAGTATGTATTAAGTACAGCAGAGGTTAAGGCAGGGTGCTAAACTCTCCTTGGAAACTGTTCCAAAGATGCAGAGATGCTAAAAGTGCTCTTCTGGGATACGCAAAAGGGAAGAAGATCATTGTAGGCAAAAGGAACAGAATGTGCAAAGACACAGAGCATGACACATCCAGAAACATGCAAGTAGTCTTTTTCTACACAATGGCAGTGAAATACTGGTGTGACGGATTTTTTTTTCCTATCCAGTTAGTGAAATATAGAATTAGAGGTTTAAAAAGAACACTTCCTATTAGCCCTTGTAACATGGAAGACAGTGCGCCTTAAAGGAGAGACCAGCACTTTAGAGGATGTGATCTGAAAATGACTGATGTGAATTTGTCAGAGAAGTTCACAAATATATTTAAATCAATGACCCTGATGCAATTACTAAACAGACCAAAATACCCTCTGTCAGTACTTTACTTAGGCTAGAAATGTTATCTAGGGTCAAGCAACATTAGACAAGGACATTTAGCTGAGCTGTAACCTACTTTCCCTCCAGAGCTGAGCTGATGTTTTTTATTATCCCAAGAAATTTGTTATAATAAATTCAGTTGAGGTATTTTTATCTTCATTTCTCTTTTTCCACATTGAGCATGAGGCCCAGTTGGTTTATACAGCTCAATCTCCTTCATGGCTTGGGGACATTCTGATATAGTAGAAGAATCCTTCTTTTATGGAAACACACATGCAGACATACATATACACAGGCACACACACAGCTGTTTCATTCACTGTGGTCAGAAGAAATTTGCTCTAAAAGGAGGGAGGTTGAGTAATAAGTTCCTACACTAACTCACACTCTAGAGAGGACACAGATGGGTTATTTGATTACATATTAGGATTGACTTTCAAATGGCAGCATACCCAGTGGTAGGAAGACACTATTCCCAGGGGCAGCAACTCTTATCATGGGGATCAAATCCATTCTACCGTTAGGGCTGATGAGCTAGACCAATTCAGCCCAGGGAGGGTAATCTGGGCTCCGAACAGCCTGAGTTGCCTAATGGAACTTGATACAGACAGACAGATGTGGGATTCAGGGCTGAGACATGTAAAAGCAGACCTCCACAGGGTGGGTCCAGAATTATGTTCAATCTCATAGTGCTTCTGTCACTAAGCATGTGTGACTCAGCTATTCTTGAGGGAAATACACACACAAAGTCCATATTTTTGCTTTTCAGCTGATCTCCCCTCTCTATTTGAAACTGGCAAAATCTGTGATTAAGAATAGTCACAGATAAATACTTCTCAAATTCAGTTTTGCTGAGCACTACATGTTAATATGTACATCTAGGAAAACAAAGAGTCTTGAATGGCCCAACTGGTATGAAGAAAGCCTGAGTTAGATTAAATAAATTAGATGGTGGGACTTCTAAAAGATTTCTTTTATATGTTCATTTCTTTCATACATCCCAACATCTTAAGAAAGATAAATAGTAGTGAATATTTCCCAAATTATTTTAAAATGGAATAATTTCTATTTAGGAATTTTTATGAGTATCTCTCTGAAGACTGATATTTCATGGATTGAGAAATATTGCTTTAATTATAACAATAACAATAGTTAATATTGATTCACAGTTTAGATCTGTATGTCTTGAGTCCAGAAATATGTATTTTTAAGACACTCACCAATTAGTCTATTTATTTGACCAAACTATACATTCAAATCAAGAACTACCTCCCTGACTAAATAATTTATTCAAGTTTTTTCAAGTTAGGGACAGAGAGTGAGAAGAGAGAATTTAGATATGCTTGAGGATTCTCAAGGGAAAGAAAGTATAATACCCTCAAGAGTTAAGATGAGTAGATTATCCCTGTGAAGGGTCTCTATTAAATAAGAATGATTCTCAGAGTTCTAACACCTTGTCATTATAAATCCTCATCTTGGTTATAGCGTAATCTGTTGCAATGTAATCTAAGAGTTGGTTGAGCATGTACTCTATGTAGTCATTTACCACAAATGATTTAAAGTCAGGAGTGGGGGAGGGTGTAAGTTTGGTGAAGCTAGTATAGTTTGAAAAGATAAGTCAAACATAAAGCATCAAAGGAGTAGTTCTGGAGAAAGTCATATGGTGAAGCAAACATAATAAAAAACAGACAGACTGTGTATATGCTATATCATGTGCAAGGGGAAAGAATGAAAAGGAGATTTAAAGCCTGATAAGAAGAAAGAAGAAAGGTTTTTTAAAAGAGAATTTGAGCACAGCTTTGAAGAAACAGGACATTAACAAAAGAAGAGCATCCTAGGTGAAAGAAACAAACAAAAAAAAAATAGAGTATGGGGATAGTAGTATAGGACCTACTCAGAAAAGACATAGCATCATTTATTCAATTATGTGGTCGTAGGCGGGTGTGGCAGGATATAAGTTAAGAAAAATAGGTTGATATCAGATCATGGAAGATCACAAATGCTATATTAAAGAGTATGAAATTTCATTTATAGGTATTGACAAACTTTTGAAGGTTTGGAGAATGTTCTTGTAAGGAATATGAGGAAACTTAGGGAAGAGATGAACAGGAATGGATCAAAACTCCTAACATTTAGAGTGAAAGATATGACCATGTTACAGGCTCTTACTTCCACGCGTGTGAGTTATGTTAACAGCTCGAGTGCCAATCCATGTTAGGTCACTCACAGCTGTGTAAAGCCACTGGCTTAATAGAAACTTTATCCGTGTGGAAGACAGTCAGCCTGAGTAAACACTCTTGTTAACATGCTACCTGTTTTGAAGACCTCTGATATCTGCACTGATAAAAGCATTAAAGTAATTTCACAGCTCTATGTTTTCAAAGAGGATTGAATTTGCATAGTACATAGATGCTAACTTTCTCTTTTACATTCAACGATCACTATAAGAAAAGTAAAAAGTAGTTTATATCTTTTAAAGTTTTGCTAAATATGTATGTGTATACATACAGCTACCTCAAGAAGATGTTATTGCACAGCTTCACAATTTTAATGGCAATTTTTTTTGCCGTATTATAGTGCAAAGAATCCACACTGCTTTCCTTAGCGTCTCAGTGATCTGATCGTTTCCCAGCATCAATAGGCCAAGAGAAATATCTAACAGTTTCGTTTACTTAGTAGTTAGGTCCTAACAACTCAATAAATATTTACTTCCTAAAAGCTTGGAAAATATTTGCAAAAATGCCCATATATTGACAGAATAATATTTATATTTTATTCTTAAGTAAGCATAGTTACCAATGGGCTGCATGCACCTGCTAGGTATTGCACATCTTTGACTGCACAAAACTCAAATTCAAATTGGACACTGCAACTCATATTTCCTGTTCCATTTTGATTTCCATGCAGCATTTGCTTTTTATCATGGCAATCACAGACCGGCCTCACAAAAATGTTGACATTATCAAAACATGCAGCGCTATCTAATGTTGAAACTATGAATTACCTCAAGCTTATTAATTTGTGCAGAGTTTCTATGTTTCCAATGAACATATTAATATTTCAGAGCACGAAAATGAGAGCTCACTGCAGCCCTGTAAGTTGTCTTGGCACACAGTTTCAGGACCATGGCCATAATGCTTACTTCCGCTAGGACATGAAATGGCAGGTGATGATTAGGATAGGGGCACAAGGTATAGGAGGCAGCTTAGTGATTGGTAAGGTGGAAGCTCAAAAATGTTATAGTAAAAAAGATTTGAGGGCTCATATACATTCAGGTAATATTTTCTGCCCACTGACCATCAAAGCAAGGTTAATGGCACCATGCAAACACCTCTTTAACCCCATTTAAGGTTGCCCTTAAATACTTTTCTTACTCCAACAAATTTGACCATGTTTCAATGACCAGAATTAGGCCTCAGTAGTTTCCCACTAATATTAAGTTAGTGCTCAAACAATACTGCTTATAGTTATATAGTAGTTTTGAAATATTGAGAATATTTTGGATCATGCAAGAGATTTTAACCCTCCACCTAATTTTTCCTATGGAGGGTCAATTTTCTTTTAGTCCTTGCTCAGACATTTGGAATTAATATGTGCCTGCAAACCAGCCTCTCAGTGACTGTCTGATGAAAATGATTTTTAAAAACTCATTTCTTCCATTTGCAAAAACGACCCTCTGGGGTACAGATAGTTTCAAGTACAGTTTTCTTGGGTACATTGCAGACTTTTAAAACTTGTGACCAATTTTTAATTCTCTGACAGTTTGGAAAAATAGATTTAGTGCCAAAAGAGATTTGACTTCCGAAAAACTATATCCTGTGTTAACCTGCCTCTATTATAAAGTGCTATAACACTAATGAAAGGAATAATAAAGCAAAATAACTGTTTTTTACCACTAGATTTAATTTGATGAAGCCTCTAAGCAACTATTATTATTCTTCCATGTATATTTCATAATTTCCATTTTTGAACTTTTGAACTCCTCACACATAACCTTTGAAGATATAAAGTAACCCAATCAAATCCTAAATTTCCTCTTTTTTTAATCCATGAATTCTGTTTAATGTTACTCTCAGAAACACATTTCCATGGATTGAGGATGTATTTGATTACAAAAGGTCAAGGCAAAATACCAGCATATTTAACCAATATATTTTTGCAGACTGTTTATAGAGTTGCGTAGCAACAGTCTTTTTAATTACTGCTTGCAATCCAGATTTTAATAATTTAATTAGTATTTTTGCTTCATTAAATTGCTACACCCAATAGATTTAATGAATTCAATTCATAGCATGTTTTCAAAGGCTTTTTTTCACATGTTGCTGTGCAACTCAGAATTTGAACCATATTTATCTTCTATTTAGATGTAACATAACAGAGAAAATATTTTCCTTTTAAATGTAACTGATATTCAAATCTGAAAAAGAAAGAGTTAATTAGAAATTTGGAGAAGACGGATATTCTTTTAAAATTATACCATGTTCGGAAAAATGAGAAAGTTCACAGATGGGGCTTTTCCTTTTCTTTTTCACATGAGGAAAATAAATTTGAAGAGTGAAATATTCCTTCAATTCTTTGTAATAAAATTTTGAAAGTTGTTCATGTGAAGTACTCAGGGAATCACTACAAATTGATATGCATGATGAATGTTTGAAGACTGGCTTTCCTTTCTTTTCTAATATGTTTTTAGTGCATAATGATTTAAAAGTCTGGGCTTTATATCAGCAACATTTCTTAGTAGCCCACAACTTTCCTCTCTATATCTCCACCTAGAAGTCTCATAAGCACCTAAAGCCTAATATGGTCAAAATGGATTTTTATCCCCCAACCCTCAAAGCTTATATGTCACAGTCTTTTCTATATTAGTCCATGCAAATACTCGTCAGTAAGCCAAGAATATTCTTTGATTTCTCATTTTCCTGCACCTCCTGTATCTATTCTACTAATAATTTCCATTTTTCCATTGGTTCTACCTCTAAAATATCTCAAATGTAATAACTTTGCTCCCTCTTTTCTACCACCTACCTATACTAAGACACCATCATATCAAGACACTATCATCTAAAAGTGGTATTTCTGAACCCACATACCCCTCTACATTTCATTCTATACCCAGTGAAATCACCCAATGAAATCTTCATAGAGTGTATTAGATCATGGGATCTTCTCTGACTAAACCACTTCTATGATTTTCCTTTACTCTTGGAATCAAATTGCCCCTTCAGTCCTTGTCTTGACCTGGCCCTTCCAAACTCTCCAAATAGAAGTATGTCATTAAAAACTAGCAAACAAATATTTGGTTGGAAATATAAAAGTTCCTGATTTTTTTTTTTTTTTTGGTATATATTTAAGCTCTAAAATCATTGACTAAGAAGATAATGACCCCAAGAATTCATTGATTTCTACAGGAGGGCAATTCTTCACTAATATATAGAGATGCCCATTTCACATCTCATTTCTGTACAAAAAGGCATATTTTGGAAACTCTAGAGCTGCACGGCCAAATATGATAGCTACTAACTACATGTGACAATTGAGCACTTGAAATTTGACTGACCCAAATTGAGATGTGCTGTAAGTGGAAAATAAACACCAAACTTCAAAGACCCCGTATGAAAAAAAGTATGTAAAATATTACATCAATAATTTTATGTGAATTATCTGTTTAATTATTTTTTAGTACACCAGGTTAAATTAAATGTTAGTAATTGCCCCATTATTCTACTGTTTCTATTGTGGCTACTAGAAATTTTTAAATTACATCTGTGACTCATTATATTTCTACTGGACAACACTGATCTAGAGGAAATCTTAAGAAGCAGACTTTTCTTATCCTAAAATTATTGCCATGGCCCAGTTATTGCTGGAGCATACATTAAATCACCATCAAGAAATTATGCCATGTGATACTTTGGTATCTCTCTTCCCAATTTTAATATTCTTTTTCCTCACATAAGAGGATTTGTTATGGCGCGAATGATTCTGAGACCCACGGAGCCAATTGAGATTAATTATGAGCCTTTATTAGCCGGCCGGCGACTGACTCTCTACCACGCAGGGCTAGAGGAGATCAGCCCCGAGCTTTCAGAGCAGGCAGCTGATAAAGCTCAAGACCATATCCTGGTGGTCTCCTGAACAAACCAGCAGATTACAGAAGTGGAAGTTGGCTTTTAGCATATCTTTGCCCGGAACAACACCCTTAATTAACAAGTAAATGGATTACAGAAGCAGACATTGGCCATCTACATATTTTATACAATACACTTCCTAAACCACACACAAGCAAGTAGGACAACTTCTGATAGCTAAAGATATTTCTTCTCTGTAGCTGACTTAGCTAGTTTGCTCACTTGAAAATTTTCCACCCTTAACAGATTTTATATCTTCTTCGAGAAATTTTTATAAAGTTCTGCAGTCTGTACTGTCTGAAGTTGTTTCTTTCATTTAGTATATGATGTGCTTTTCTTTACAAGTAGGTCCACTTATTAACAGCATGCCTCCCTGGGAAAAATAATCATAATTTAATAAGCAATGATATTTACCTTTTTAAAAAGTTCATTCTTTGTCATTTCCACCTCTAAAAGAGATAATTGAAAGTGGAAAAATTAAGGAGCCACACTGCTGAAAACAGATGCATCTTGACTTTTCCAATGGTTTTACTAAAGTTCTTCAAAACTGAGTTATATTATTTCCATTACTGTACCATAATTCACAGCCCTTTCTCCAGGAACACAAACACACACACACACACACACACACACACACACACACACACACGCAAACTCATTGAGGCTTGTCTTCCACCAACCACTACTCTACCTCCTATGATCACAGGTAGTCTCTAAACAGGAAAAACATTTATCCTCTGGCAAAGACCAGTTCTTTTCCTATGCAGAGATAAAACGTTCACTTTTATTGTCTCTCTCATCATAGCACAATTATCTAAATGGAATTAATATAGTACCTACCACAGGTTTCCTTAGCTGATTGCTTACAAGTTTGAAAATGTTAATGTTCAAGGACATTAAAACCAGAGTAAAAGAAATTAGATCCTTTCAAATAGGACATATTTTAATGTGTGGTCCCATAAAATAAAATAAACATTCTAAAAAATGAAGACTATAAACATCAGGAAGATGGATAAGTTGACACCTCATTCTGCATATCTCTGTTTAATAATATTATATTTCATTTCCCGTGCTAAGAAAACAGCCATTACCCAAAGCAGCCACTCGTAAACAGGCCTTGTGAACAGATTGCATCCTTGTTGGTGGTATGATAATTGAAATAAGTTTTTCTAGTCTTTTATGAGAATATACCAGATGTATAAAACACCTATTAATCAATTCACTTGCTTTTGCAAACATAAGTTTCAGAATCGATGGCTATTAAAAAATAAATTCTGCACGGAAAAGAGAATTGTGAGAAAATACTAAAGAATTAGCTAAGTGAATCATCTGTGAGCTGCTTCCGGGTTTCTATTTACTACAGTATGGGACAGTGTAATCATAGCACCCATAGGCCCGACTTAGGAGCATCAGGGACTATGTCCTCCACTGTTTATCCTACAGTAAGGGGTATGGGAGGGAACAAGTTATTGTCACTGAGTACATGAAAAGTGTAGTCTACCATCCAGTTTCACTCATGATAGTTTATCTGTTGATGTTTCCAATAACTTTTCCTTTGTCTATCAACTTTTAAAGCTGTAATATTTAGAGTCAGCACTTCATAAGGCCATTAAACCAAGTTGTTCCTACTTTCAACAATAGCATCTTTGAACCATACTCCACCTCATTCTTTTAAATACAAATAAGGAAACGGTAAAAATGGAAGAAAGAATAAAGGTCATGGGAGGGAGAATAGGGAAGCTAGCCTACAAAGAAACATTAAAATGCCAAGAGTTTTCCCTGAAGGACTATTGTACGTACTGGCATTTTTGGCTAAAACTGTCCTAAACTGCTTTCTCCCTCAAGCAAGAGATGAAAGAAGTTGCATTCCTAGAAGAAGAAATAAGTAATTTTAGTAAACATAGTTTTCTTTTTCTGTTTGAATCATGACTTTCAATATATTCCCTTTACAGCAGTCTCCAGCCCCAGGATCATGAGTCTCACTCCAACATTTTTAATGTTTCCATATTTCAAATTTGGGGCTGTAGCTGATGGAGTCTGCTTTTTCTCAGTTCAATGTTCTTGGTTAAATTCCAGGTTTCTTTTACTCTTTTTCACTTTTGAAAGTCAAGAGGCAGATGATTTTATCTACCAATCTAATTTGCATGTATAGCTTTTATATAAAATATATTTTACAAGGTCATCTAAGCTCAGGAATAGCTTCTCTAACACTCCTCTTCTGATATTTCTTACATTCTCTGTCTGTTAAATTCTGAATATTTAGGGCAAATATCATGGACCATTTGTGACATGAGACCTACTCTTTAAAAAAAAAAGTCACTAAAGCATGGTGTGTAGCCAAGGCTACAGATTATAATATTTTTGCTTATACTGTTCTCACATCACTTTTCCTAGGTATATCTTCCCTAGACATTCAGTGACTATCGATGACTGCTCTCCTTTGGCACATTATGTCCAGATCTGTATCCCCAAAAGGTCATGTTTGTTAGTCATTATACAGTTCTTGGAACATTTTTTTTCTCCTCTTTACCTGATGTAAATTTATTATTACTGGGTGCTTCTTGATAAGTATCATCTGGAGTTAATATCTTGATTCAAAGAGGAAAGCTATAATGGCAAAACCATTGTTTCCCAGAAGGCTAAAGAAGATGATACTTCTCTAAGGGCTTTAGAGTTTTTGAATTGTTCAAAGAGATACTTGAGGTCAGGTAGACTTCTTCCAATCAGACCATATAAAGAATGTCACCTATTTTAGGCCAGATTAACTCTGAACAGGTGATCCAATATAACCACCTTAACTTTCAGTTTTCTGAGGCTTTACATTTACACATATAGATACATTAATTGAGTGAGGGAGAGAAAAAAACTGGGTATATCATAAAAGCAAAGAATCTCCAGAAAAAACAGCCTGGTAAGCCCATGTTTAAATCATCATCTAGACAGAGTTGTATGGCCCTCTGTTCTGTGTTTTCATGTAGCAGACATCTTTTCTTGCTACATCTAATTGAATTGCCTCTGATGATCTTCCTGTTCCTCACATACTTTCTTATAATAGAAAGAACCTGGGCTATGAGACAAGAAGCCCAAGTTCTAGTCTCAGATCTGGCAATCATTGGTTGAAGAATTTTTATCAAGTAATTTTTATCCCCCTGATCCTTAAGGGTCAAAGGAGGCTTTTTAGAATTTCTTGTGTTAGGTATGAGAAAGAACCATATAGTTTGATAAATCCTTTCTCTCACTACCAGATGATTCTAATATTCTTGTCTAAGGGATTTGTGTCCTTACCCCATCCCGAGCACTGAACTAATAAAAATTTCTTGTTTATTGCAATAACATGGGAAACTTTTATTCCCTTGAAAATCACTGCTACAATGAGCAGGGTCCATAAACTTTTTGGAAAATGAGTCCTTTTGAAAAATTATACATATAGATATAGATATAGATATAGATATAGATATAGATATAGATATAAATATACACACACACATATATCTATCTATCTATCTATCTATACACATCTATATATGATGTAAACTTTATCTCCAGAAAAATTCACTTACAAATAAAATATTAGAAATATTTTTAAAAGTTCATAGATGCTTAACATCCCCCTCCACAAGGGTCTGAACTTCTAGTGGTCTTATTACAATATATTTGGTTGAGATTGCTGCTGTATAATATAAACCCATTACTAAAAGCAGTAGGTCTTATTGTTATTCTATCATTGGTCTTAGTTAGCTAAGAAACATTTTAGAAAGGAAAGGTGAATTAGAAAACCTCTCAAAATTATACTTATTGACTATAAAAATGCTTAAATTATTATGTTTTTCAATTTAATTCTGACCCCTTAATGCTTCTCCAATATAAACTATTATTACCGATTCTAAAACGTGACATCACTGCAGCCTGAGGCTTAACAGCTTTTGTAAAAAAACAGCATCCTCAACTGCTGCTATTTGTCTTTTTTTTTAATAGAAGTCTGCAATGAATTAAATGAAAAACTAACCAGAACAGCAATCCAGATTACTAACCATAATAGCCAGCTTCAAATGTGTATCCTGGGGTTTCAGATGATGTCATAAACTACTACTGCAACTTTAATAGTATTGTTGCCTGGAAGCTAAGCTATTATAATATGTTTAATTTCACTAAGATGTAAATTACATGCTTCAGCTTAGTGTAGTATTGGCCAGTGTCACTTTCAGTTCTTATTTTCACAGCTGTCAGGCATTATAATGTTTATGTCTATTTTTTTTATCTAGAAACTGATGCAGTTATCATTTTAAATATATATGTATATACATGTGTGTGCATATTTAACATAAAAAAATTAGTTTTATTTATGTTAAATATGCACACACATGTATATATACATATGTATATACATATACCTTGCTCTTAATTTTTTCATTACCAGTGTTGCCAAAAGCCAATTTATTTTGAGTAAGAGTAAATGCTCCTGTACTAGCATTTTTGTATATATATAGATATAATTTTTTTTAAAATACAGAAGTTCCCTCTGTTTCAAAGAAGAAACACTCTTCTTAAGATCACCTGTCCTTCATGCTTCTGCTAGTTTGGATAGAATTGACATCTTCTTTGCTCTGGCACAGAAATTTTAAAATGTTATGTATAAAAATTCAGACTCTTTTTAGCTTTATATTATTATTCAAATTAGGAGCTGTGGATTTAATGATTAAGAACTTGGGCTTGGGAAATGAAAACCAAATCTTCCATCCCCGAATTATGTCTCATACAGTTTACATAACTACCATATCTTCAATATGTAAAATGGAAATAGAACTATATACTATCTATAATCTACTGGTCATATAAAGCAACTTTCCTTCCTTTCTCTTTCTTCCTTCTCCTTAGAACTCTTCAAAGCACCTGGAAATCTTGAAAAAGTCACTTAACTCCTCTAGAATTATTTTTAACCCGTCAAAACAGATTTTACTAGATTATCTCCAGTTGTTCTTTCATTATGACAACATATGGTCCCTCAATTGAGATATTAATAAATGTCTTATTATATATTTTATATATCCAACATATTACTGGAGAGAGACTTAAAGAATAAACTGTTATCTTGGGTTGGTGCATAAACAAGAGTAAGGAGTTTTGTTTGCTCTGGGTATAGTAAATAAAACAGCTTGGTTCTAAAAGGGAAATATAGAAGGCCCACTGTATGTAAAAGTCAACAAAAGTTAGACTAAAAGAATTTGGGGATTTATTCTATTAATAGAGAGACAGTTAGGGTCTTCTATAGACAGAGAGGGGACAGGGAGATTGTCAATTTTCATATAGAGAATTACAATTTGATAGTATCATTTTATCCATCTTTGGGATTCTTATAATTAATCAAGGTATTGTTATTTTTCCTACAGAGTCTTATAATAAAACCTAGACTAGGACACAAGAAATTTGGGTTCTAATGCCAGATCTGTCAATCATTGGATGAAACATTTTGGCAGGTCATTTTCAAGTGTCCTCTTGAGAAAAATGAGGAATTTTTTAGATTAATGTTTGGGATTGGATTAGAAGAGTATAAATCTCTTAGGCAAGAACATTAGAATTATCTGGTGAAGATAAAGGAAAATTAGAGAAAAAAGAAGGGAAAAAGGTAAGAGCCTGAATGTAGACACTATCAAAGAAAAGAGAGAGGAAAGAGTAGAGGTAAGGGAAGTTACAAAGAAGAATAATGTGATTTAGATATACTTTCAAAGAGTTCTTCAGTAGCATTTGTTTAACCACAGAGACTGAAATCCTAAAGATCTTTCCTCCATAATTTTGAAGGCCAGCAATGTCATTGTCACTATTCTTTGTGGTCTTAGAACTAAGTTGCAAGGGAGCTGGATTTTAGTTTGGGCTCTGTCACTCATTCCCAGAGCCACTGTACAGGAATTGCTTTTCTTCTCTTGATCTGTCTATTTTTCTCATTTTCAACAATGAAGATGCTAATTGGGTGAAGTTTGAGATTCCTTCCTACTCTAAAGATCAAGGAAGCTGTGTTTTGCCTCAGGTGGAGCAGGAAGGGGTGGGGGGAGGGCAGACTTTACTGCTGGCAAATCCAAAGACTGAAGGAGCCAAGCACACCTTCCTTGAACCTTACCGAAGTACAAAGGTCTTTGAAGCAGAGGTTTGGAAATTTCTGTCTGAGTCATAGAGCCAAACAAGAGGCTCAGGAACAACAAGGAAGACTTGGGCCAGATAAGCAGGGTGTTAGATTTTCTAACTGAAGATCTTTAATAGGAAGCCAAACAATTTTTGAGAAACAGTCTATTTTCTGCCTAGTAAATGTATGTGTCTAAATAGTCATGTTTAATACTTTACAACATTTATTTAACAAATATTTCCAAGGAATCTTACATATGCCAGGAATTGTACTAGGTACTGGGGATACAGTAGTGAACAAAATGGACAAAATCCTGGCCCTCACGGCGTTCTCTTCCAATAGTGGACCACTGGATTACATTTAACAATCAACCTGTGATAAAACTTGATGGTAATTTATAATGTTTCATAGTATTTTATTTGCAAATAAAATCCTTTAGGCTAATAATTCTTCTCTCTCTTTATAAACCCACCGTTATATTTATGTGACTGCTTATAGGACAGGAGAGATGGTTGTCCAATGTTAAGTGTATGCTCTCCATGGAATCACATTGTGAGTTTTTAATGTCAGTGAAGTGGTTTCCTAAAATGATCTTGGAGCATTATCCTGTTAAAAAAAAATCTTAATATTTTGCATGGAAAGATATTTTTATTATCCTTACTTCTCCTCAGTTGAACCATAAGTAGGAGAAAAATTTGAATATCTTCTGGTCAGCTTAAAAGAGCAAATGGTTTTTAAAAGAAATGACTGATACAGACTAAGTCAGTTCTTGGAACGAATGTAACTAAATCAGCATTAATGAGAACTTACCATTAATAAAGTCATTGTAATCAAAGCAAACATTTTTTTTTTTTAATTTTTCTTGAACACCTAAAAGCAAATTAATGCCTTAGTGGCATTGAACTACAGATGTTCATTGTTTTTCTTCTGGTTATGTTTGCACACAGCAAAGCCTAGTCTGTATTTGACTTGAGCTTTGTTTATTGACTTAGCGCAGTTGTGTTAGTTAACTGACTTGTGTTTTCTTCTTTATGGAGCAAGAAATGCTCATCTCTATCATGGGAGCATTAGAAAGAGATCTCTGTCAGAATTTTACAACCTGTTTTTAAGTAATGGATATTGAAGAGTAGATATAAAACCACAGTAAATCAGAAATGTTCTAATAATAGTCATTGGAAGTTTGGAAATTATATTCTTGGGAATATTTAGTCACTTGGGAGTCTACAGCTGGATGAATTCAAATACAGGAATTGTATATATGAACAAAGGATAAAAAGAATAAGAGTATGCAGGGTTTTACAAGACTGTTAAAAAAAAAAAAGCAGTGAATTATTTTCAAATGTTTGTATGCCTCTTCCATTGAGATTTATCCAATAAGAAACATGTGCTAATATTTCTCCTGAATCACTTCTAAGGCTTCCAGATGTTAATCATGAACATTCGTGAAACCAACTCCATATCCTCTTTCATCTTTCAGATTCTTTCCTTTCACTATTGAGAGACATACTATATAAACTGACACATAATTTATGGCAGAAATGAAAGTGAATCTTCCATTAGAGCCATCTTTACATGTTAAAAACGTGTCTATCTACAAATAATACAATTAATTATAAATAAAACTATAACTCTTCCTTAGGTAGCTAACCAAAAGACAATAACAACAACAAAACAGCAATAAAAAGCTTCTCACTAACATGAATTTATTTCTAAAACCAGTCTCAAATATAGCACAAAAGCACACGCTAATATAACTACAAGGCCCAACTAGAAATGTAAAAGAAATGAAAACTATGCAGACTTACCTTATCTAAAAAGGATTCTTTTGTTTTTACAAAATTTCTGAAGAAAGGTATGTGTAGTGGCTGAATGGTTGCCCTCCAAAACGATATGTCCACACCGTAATCTCTAGGACTTATGAATGTTACTTAGTTTAGAAAAAGCGTCTTTACAACAGTAATTAAATTAAAGATAATTAGATAAGGAACTGATATTGGATTAGCCAGGTTAGCCCTAATACCAATGACAAGTATCTTTATAATTGACACCAAAGGAGAAGGCCATGTGAAGACAGAAGCAGAGATTGGAGTGATGTGGCCACAAACCAAGGCAACTGACAACCACCAAAAGATAAAAGAGACACAGAACAAATTCCCCTCTATAAGGAGTGCGGTCCTGTTGACACCTTGATTTTTTATTTCTGACCTCTAAAACTATGAAATAATAAATTTCTGTTCTTTTAAGTCACCAAGTTTATGATAATTTTTTGAAGCAGTCCAAAGAAATAATACAGCATGACTTCAGTCAATCACTGAAGCTCAGAATGAGGACCATTTCATCAAAAGCGAAGAGTACTTACTATCAAAATTACTCAAACTCTTCCTATACATTGGCTTAAATTGAGACCCCAGTAGACTTTAAACTCAAATGAAATTTCAAACATATCAAAATTACTCAAACTTAAAAGAGTTTGAGGAATTTAGGTAAGGAAATAAGAGTATATACTTATATATTTTCAAAAATACACTCAGTTGAGCTAAAAACTATGATCCAATAAAATAATGAAAATGCCAACTTTGGTTGTAACTAGTTTTAATGAGTAATTATTATGCATTAATTAATATAATAAAATTTCATCAATAATTCCTAGACTCAATACCAGCAACTTAGAACTTCTAAAAAGTCAAGTAATAAAGACTTCAGCTTTTAGCAATTAATAAGGTTATATTGAATGCCTATGGGATTCATAGGTACTTTAAATCCTTAAGGGAAAAATTATATATCATGACCCTGACTTTATAAAAGCATTTATTCTGGGAGGAATCAGTGTGTACTCCAAAAACTGAGATAAGAAGTGTGAGTTCTAAGATGTTACTACTAGACATTCTCAAATCTTTCTCTTTGGAAATTTCACAATAGTTCCTTTACAGAAAATTTATAATTATTCTACTTTTTTTCTGTTTAAAAATCCAATTTTATTTGATGAGCCTATCATACAAATATTATCATTTTTATTTAATGTCCTTACATTTGTTTTCTAAATTATTTCACATTTGTTTATGTCATTCTCTTTCTAAAAGGCAGGGTCTCCTAAGAGAAAAGAGCACCATAAAATATCCTAGAATATAGATTTAGAGGCAAGCAAAGACTCTCATGGTGAAATTAGCCACTAGGAAAAAGAATTTTAGCTACAGTAATAGAGGGCAAAAAGCATTGTATAGCTTGTGAAGGCAATGAGCAGATTAGATTGGTTTTTGGTGAAGCATTCTGAGAATAACTTTGTATTTCATTGGGGGAAAGAAGATAAAAATGGAATCAAGGTGTCCCAAGGCATGGTTGAGACTGCAGCCGTGTCTAGATCTAACTGATATTCCAAAGACATTATAAACAATATTCTAGAAAAATTACCTCTCAAACTATTTATTTAACATTTTATTCAACAATTACTTCTTGAGCATTTAAAATGTATAAAATATCCCATTCCGCTATTTATCACAGATACAGATGAAGAAGACACACTTCTTACCTCAGAGAACTCAGCCTGTATGGAGAGGGACAAGGAAAAAAAAAAAGCAATATAGCACGACAAAATCTATAATAACAGAATATACAAAATATAATATTGGCCCTAAAGAAAAGGCATTCAACTATAATTCAATACACAAAGAAATAGATCCTTGAACTGGCTCTTGAAAATTAATAGCAGGTCTCAAAATGAAGGTAGAGAAAGAATTATAAGATAGTAGAAACAGTATATGCAAAGGCATAGAGCTATGAAACTTGCTAGCAAGTACCTGTTCATGCCTGGAGACATGTGAATATTGACAAGGATAGGAAGGCAGATAATCCTAAAAAAAAGTAAGCAAAAGTCATGTAATAAGAGAATTTTATATCATGGAAAGAATTTGAATTTATCCCGTTGGTAACAGAGAGCCACTGGAGGCCCTCTCATAGCAGTGCTCAGCAGGGCTGCCTGGAATGCATCTGAAATAGAATCACAACCCTGCACTCCATGACTAGCAATACTCAGGCTGGATTTTGATATGTATCTGATATAGAGCCCTGCATCTTAGCCCCCAACCCTAAATCTGGTTGTCAAGTTTTCTGATTCTGAATTTCAATTTCTTTTTCAAACTCAAATAGTATAAAGGATGCAATAGTATTTCAGAGGTCTTTGGACATGGTGACAGAATATAGGAGATCAGTTTTAAACATAATCCATCTTTAAGCTAGTTCACAATTCCTGACCATGAAGGTTTGTTTCTCTCCTACCTTGCAGAGTTTGCATCCGGATATGATCCAACAATAAAAAAATCATTGATTTAAGTAAATAAATTAGGTAGGTAGGTAGATAGACAGATGATAGATGATAGATGATAGATAGATGATAGATGATAGACGATAGATAAATGATAGATGATAGAGACATACATACATACATACATACATACATATATACATACATAATAGATTTTTACAAGGCTGCTGTCATAGGAATGCACTAGGAAAATGACCATTTGGGGATTTGTTGTATTGCCAATTAACGTCTTTGTTGTTGTTATTGTTAACTTTCGTTTTGGCTTTACTGTTTTGTTTTTGTTTTTGTTTTTTCATTTTATTTTCCTATATGCCAAATTCCCAAAAGACCAGAGGCTCCTGAGTCAATCCAAGGGACAGGCCTAATTTTCTGATATTGAAATGCAAATCATTACTAGTTTAGTGTATATTAGAGAGACTTTAAATAAACTCAAGGAAAATGAAAATCATGTCTCCTTCTGCTGTTTGAAGAGACACCAGGTCATGAATGTTAACCTTTGGTCAGTTGGGAGTATTTGTTAAAATCTGGAGAGTTGAGAAACATCTTTAATATCAGAGTGTTTGCATTCCTCATCTGACCTAATTATTACAGTTTGTGGTCAAATTATCTCAGTTATGCCCTCTGAGAGAATTGCTGGGCTAAATAAGATTGGACAAGTAATAATATTTATATGCAAACCATCCCAGAATCACCTCACTCCTTTACAGGTGAGATGTTCTTGCCCTGAGGTCAGCAAGCTCTATTAGTAGTAGTACATGATGGGTGAAGCAACCCTTCAGGAAAGAGAAAAATGTGAATTCACTCAGGCACTTGCTTATGGCTAGTGCCCTAGAGCTTTCTATAATTGTAAGGATGTCAACTCAGCATTGTAACCATGTATTAAAGAATTTGTTTATACAGTTGTTAACAGTGTGCTTGGGGATTTCTTCCAAGAGAAGGCAAGTTGCAAGGCAAAATATTGGTCATGATAAAAATGATGTCTCCTACTGAACTGTAATTACTCAAATAATACTTAAAGTGAATCCAAAACATTTAGAGGCTTTTTTCCCTCTCCAAAAATATGCTTTTCCTTCCAAATTCTTTCCATTTGTTTATTCACTTTTATTAAGATAAAATATGTTTTAAATTCAAAAGAATTGTAATTCAATTACCTGAAACTATTGAAGTTTAAAAGAATATTTGATCCTTTCCTTTGATGCTCCAGTTCATTCTTTCACCTTAAGAAGGTCTGTATAAGGTATGGAGATTCATCATCTTCAAACAAAATAGCCAACAAAGGGCTATTTGAAGCTGCCTTTTCTGGGAGTCCAACATGGAGGCTCCCTCTATGAAGAATGCAGAATTGAAACTTGAGTAATTGATTCAAATGTTCAAATCAATTTGGACAATCCAGGGAAGAGAGGAGAGAGAACTAGAGGTAGAGAGAGACAGAGAGACAGAGACAAACAAGAGAGAATCCAAATAAGTTTATGAGATGGAATAAGCCAACATATTTTTTATTTTAAAGAAGGTGAGGGATGACATGACATGACTTCTCTTTTTCTTAGCCGCAGCATGCATGCATCATGGTGCACAGGGTTTTTTTGGTTTTTTGGTTATTTTTTTTAAATAGCTGGAAGATTTTATTTCTTAAGCTGCATGATGCTCATTTCGTTATTTTGTAATATACGTGAGCCAAGGTTGAGAAACTCTAGACTAGACCCAATAGCAACATTTCACACAGTTGATCACTTCCTCTTCCTTGAAATTCTTCACTTCAAATACTCTTTCTGGATCCAAATAAAGTCTTTTTTAGTTTCTTATTTCACTCCTTCCATCTTTATTGATAGCTTCTACTATTTTTCCAGACCCTAAAGCATAGGACTATTTTATACCGAATCTATACACAGTCTCAATTTTTTTTCTCAACACAGAGCATCAGGTAGCCACTAATAATCAAAGATGAACATAAGATTAACTCTACCTATTATACCTTCTGTAGGATCAAATTAAAATAGTAATATCAGCCATCAGTGGCTGTTAACAGTATCTGTTTCCCCCATTGCTTATTACCTATTGCCTTAATATTAGAAGAATTCTAAGCAACCTGTAAAATCATTGTTAACAAGATAATTTAAAATGCTATGAAATGCAACTTCAATGATGTTAGAACAACCAAGGAGCTCATTCGTTCCTCCATTTACTTAACATTATTATTCAACATATTTACTCAAAATCTACTGTATACTGCAAGAGCTATAATAAGAATAATGAACAAAGATCCCACTGTTATGATCTACCTTTAATAGATCAAAAATAGATAATGTAAATAACTGTAAAACAGATCTAAGATTAATAACTAATATACGAGAGATGCAAATGAAATACATGGCGATAGTCTAACTCTACATGGCCATGTAGGCAAAGAGATGAGGGACATTCTAGGCAAAGAGATGAGGACTTGTATACAGAAAGAAATTTAAAAAAAAGTTATTTTAGTTGATAATTATTTTGATAATATATAAAACTATGCAAAAGGCATTATGAAAAATGTAATTCATTGGCTTGTGTATCTATGTTATAATGTTTTCAGAAAGAACTTGTATAATGAAACTGTCAGAATAAACTTCATAAAACAGCAAAATGTTTTACATATTACCACAGAGCAATCTTCTGGCAATCGATAGAAAACTGTAATTTCAGGCTTTATTATAGTGAATTGGTTAAACTTTAATAAAAGTGAACTAGATTGACATATTAGCTAATTGATTATCACTAGTTCGAATGAAAATGTTTATAATGATGGTACATAGTAGATAATTCATAGTTCTTTAGTGTTTGAGTATTCTAATAATAAGTCTTATTGAATATAGTACAGGACAATAGTTGATATTCTACCAGTTTAATCTTAACAGTTGATTTTGTACAACTACTAAAACCTCTTTTCAGTATTTTAAAAGGCAAGATGAACATAATGCACTATATGTGCTAGAGAATTTAGTTTTGCAAACAGAACATACAAAAGGGTCTCAACCTATTCTACACAATGACATTTGTTCTACTGCACAATAATGTATAGGTAAATAGTGACATTGTTGGAACAATATACTTTTTTAAAAAAAGTGTTAAATAGAATTGTAAGGAGTATGAAATAATAAAACTGAGTTGCATATTTGGACAGTTCCATGGTTTTCTACATATCTCCAGGTTTCTTGACAGAAACAGTAACAAAAGAGAGAAAGAAGTAATGTCTGTTTATTAGAAAAAGGAAGCATTTCTTAGATATTTATTTAAATTTTGTATGTGTTACTGTTCTCTACACTTCATAGAGACAACAAGTAACAAAAATTGCATACAGAAAAAAAACAAAACTAACTTGGATACATACTTAATTGTATATATTGCGTAGCATATTATTGTTGGGCAATTGGATCATTTCAAAAACGCTAAGTATAGATGGAAAGTCTTACTATTTTAATTGTATGTAATTGTATAATTTGTATATATAAATATACAAAGTAAAATACATAATTTGTATATATAAATACTCAAATAAAATTTTGTTAAGCTCTTTATTCTCCCATTTATTGTATCACCTCCAGGAGTTCCATTTGTAAAATTCCTGGTTATATCAGAAATCCAACTCACAATCAGCAATATAATCTAGTCATTCATAAGAACATATTATATATCTTATTTTGTTCTCTCAGCCAAACAGTTTAGAATACAAAATTAGGTAAATTTAATTCCCATGTGGTTAAAATGCTTTGTGGGGGAATGAGGGATGGTATTACATCTGTGTGTTTAAATACAACGAATTAACATCTGTACTGAAATTATCCTTTTTTACTCATTCTCTTTCCTATATTAGCAGGCAGTAGAGATAAAAAGCCTGCCACCAAAACAAGAAACTTAGCCATTTTAACTAATGTTTCTAACTTGTTAGATTACCACCCCCCACCTCAGTGATAAAAATCAAGGAGATAAAGATTTTCAAGTTTAAACTCACCTACTAGATTAAGCAAGTGTGAGACTGGTTATTTGAAGTATTCACATTTTGGGCTGAACACTATAAACTGATGAAAATCTGTTTACCTTAGCTCCCAAGATTTATTGTTTGGGAGTAAGTTGTTTTAATTAGATTATCCTCCAAAAGATGGTAATCTCAGGCTAAATTTCTCAGGTCATAATATTTTTTAAGAAAAAAAGATTAGTATTTTCAGCCAGTTAATGATTTAATGTACAGAGTAGATAAATAGATTGCTATCACTTACATACTTTTTTAAATTTACATCACAAGGATAGCTTTTTTTTAAAAAAAAAAAGTAAATCTCAACAAAGATTCTAGTATTTTCTTATCATCCTATGTTTTCATTCTGTCTTAATTCAAATGTGTTTAATTTGTATATTTAATGAATGTCATTTTCAGTGTTTTAATCCGACATGAGGTATCAATTTTCATATAATTATATAATTTTGCTCTCACATCTTATCATGACTCCTTCCCATTTCTGTAGTCTCACTGGCGTGTGTAACTTCTCTTCCTTTCAATTGAGTTAGTCAAGACACAACTAATTAAAGAAATTAGTCATTTTTGCCAGCCAAGCTATCTTTGTTTCTCCTAATATAGTGCCATTTGCTTTGGGGGGATTACTTCTCTCCATCATGTATAATTTTGCTATGAGAATTAACCCAAGAATTTTTGCCAATCATTATATTAACAAAAGGGGCTATATTCTTTCTCTCACCATTCTGGTACTACCAAGAAAGGACACATGACCTATGGTAGGCTAATAAGATATTGTTTATTGGGCTTTGAGTTTTGGGTGGGAGGTGCAATGACAGAAGATAAGATTACAACAGGAACAGACTGACCAGACTTTCTTCTCTGAGCCACTGCTATTCTTCCTATTCTCATCTCACAGGGTCTCCTATCCCCATTCATCCTCGAGCCCTCAGTAGCCTTCCAATAATTTTTCTTTGGCTTAAGTCAGAAAGATTTTTACTCAAAGTCCAAAACTTTATCAGTTATAGGACAGTTTCTTTGCTTTATCCAATGTAACTAAACACATATTTTTAAAATAAAAGCATCTGATCTCGGAAGCTAAGCAGTGTCAGACCTGCTTAGTACTTGGATGGGAGACCACCTAGAAAGACCAGGTGCTGTAGGCCTAAAAAACTAAAAAATAAGGATTGTAAGCTGACAAGTTCCTTGCAATCTATGAGGTCAACCAAAGGTCACCTCACCAAATAAATAAATAAATAAATAGACAGTCCCGTTGAGAAGAATAGTGCTAATTTTTAAAAATACCCATATTTAAACCAAAAGTATAGCAATGAAATGTAGTATCATTCTACTAGAACAATTGTGTGGGATATGAATTTCACAGGAAAACAGAAGAGTCAACCCATGTTAACATTTCATTTCTAGGTTTGACTATCTGCATTAAAAAATTATTTTAATCAAGGAGGAATAATATATGTTTAAAGGCTGGTCTTTTGATTTTAAAGATAAAGCCTCCTTTATATTTTCTCCTGAAGAAACATTTGTAATGGTGTGCAAATATAGAGCTATCTACTCTTCATATGCTTTTCAACTAGTTTGTGGTGCCTGCCTATTAGAACTCTTCTTTTTCAATTACTTATATAGTATCAGTTAACTGTGAATAAGAAAAAAGTAATAAAAGGAATTGATATTTCATGAGTGATTTCTATGAACAAGTCACTATGCTAAGCATTTGAGATACGTAACATTTAATCTTCATAATAAATATTACGTGGCAATATAGTATTTATTTTACAAATTCTGAAATGGAAATCATGATTAAATAGCTTTTTAAAAGATCATATAGTGGGTCTACAAACACACATATACCACACACATATATATACACATACTACATATCTACATATATATGTGTGTATGATTCAATAATTCAATAAGATGCATTTAGAAAATATGAGTTTAAATTTTTATCTTGAATTTTATTCGACTGGGAACTTCTCCAGTGACACTCTAGAAGAAACATAATTATATCGTACTTGATTGAATTCAGTACTTATGAATATCCCAACTTGAAGAATCGGTGTCTTTTTCTAAGCATTCAGGGTCATATGAGTAGCAGTTATTTAAACAATTGAGCAAATGCATTAGCAAATAATACATTAAAATATAGGCACATGTTTATATATGTAAAAATGAATTCAACTGTATATTTATGATTTGAGCATTTTACTGTGTTGTGTATTGTGCCCAGAAATTTCAGCCAGCATGACCAAATGACATGATATAGACAGTCCACATTCTCCCACGACAGAAACAAAATGCTTGAAAAAAATATGGCATTAATTATCGATTACTGAGTAATGAATCGCTCCTAAAATATTATCTCATCATTTTATGGCCTTGGAATCCAAGAACTACTTAGCTAGGTGGTTCTGGCTCAAGGTCTCTCATTAAGTTGCAATCAAATGTTGGCTTGGGCCACAGTTATCTGAAGGCTTGAATAAGGCTGGAGGATCCACTACCAAAATGGCTCCCTTACATGTCTACAGGCAGCAGGCCTCAGTTTCTTGTCATATAGGCCTTTCCACTGGTAAGCTAGCTCCCCCCAGAACAAGTAATTCAAGAGAGAGAGAATGACCAAGGAGGAAGCTGTGGCACATTTTTATGACCTATTCTCTTCAAGTCACACATAATAATTTGTGCTTTATTCTATTTACTAAAAGCAAGTTTCTAATTTCAGCCTACACTCAAGCATCTATCTTTTAAAGGGAAGAGTGTTAAACAGTGTGGACACAATGTTTTTAAACCACTACAATTACTACAAAAAAAATAAAAAGCCAAATCAGTAGGGAAAAGCTAGGAACAGGGATGAAATCAATGGGATTTCAGACCAGAGATATAGCTATAAGCTAGAGGCCGAGGTTTTAATTTTCACATTGGAGAACAAATGAACAAACAACATCAATCTTCTCTCATACCGTTCAAATATTACTACTGACTCCACTACATAAATCCAGAATCTAAGAAGGGTTGTGACATAAATGAAAACAGGAATAGAAAGAATTACTCAAGAGCCTGTTAAGCATATAAGGAAGTTTGCCATGTGACTATGGTCATACTACAGTGGGGAGGTGGGAAGAGGAATGTCTTTGATCAAGTTACCTTACCTAATAAGATAGCAGTAGTTTCCTAATCTCCTTCACAGAGGTATTATAAGAGTGAAAGAAAATTATGATGCTGTTACTTTGGAAAAAATAAAATTCTATACAAATATGAAGTATAAGAAATGTCTAGCTCCCCTGATTGTGAAATGAAGTGCTCCTTTAGTATTTAGATGTATTTATTACCTGATGTAGCTCTCAATTCAAACTAGTTGACAGCCCTATTGTCATTTGATTGTGAAGTGTGTCTTTAGTTCACTAAACATTTCTTAAGTGTGTATGGGGTGAAGGATACACTAATAAACAGGATATATAAGGAGGCAACATCCATCATGGAGCTTCTAGTTCAGCTGTTCTGTATAAGAACCCATGATATGGTCAAAGTACATATTATCTCCATAGATGGGGAAACTGAGACTCATTTCAAGTGTTCCTACAAGATCCAAGATCTAACTACTCCACTCTAAATGGAAGACAAAGCCTAGAAATAGTAGTGTACTTTCCTCTTTGCTAGACTTTCTCCATTTTCACCTCCCTTTTTATTCAGCTCCCCGCTTTCCCCAATACTCAATTAATTCTCTCTACTGAGTTTTATCATCCTGACTAATTTGGTATCATCAATAATGTAAGAGTAAATATTTATGAGCCAAATAATAGTAATAGCAAAGCAAAGGTGAGTCTTCTGAGACAGCTAAGGATTCCAAAAGAGAAATCTGTACTAAATAGACAGTTCTTAAATAAAAGTAAAAATAGCATCAATGCCCTGATATTAGATTTTTTTTTTATCCAAATCATAGCTTTGATCTGAAGCTAATAAGCATTTCTTACCAGACTAGCCCATTTCTTAAGAGACTGCTGCCTGCTGGATTTCTCTGAAGACATCTTCTAATCTCAAAATGGAGCTGCTTAGGCACCCAAAATGACCAGCATTCTTCTCCCACTTTAATTATCTCATATAAAGTAGCCATTAAAATGCAATTAATACCCTGAAGAGCTAATGTCAATTTTGTTTTTAGATATAGATAAATTTCACCCAATTGGCCTATAAGTTTCCTGTGTAGGTTAGGATCCTAGAATTCCAGAAGAGGGAACTATAAATTTTCCTCAGGAACAAGCCCCTGTGATAGAAGGAAATGTCAGGTGTGCCTGCTGCTGTCTGGGCCTGGGAAGGAAAGGGGGTGTTAATGACCATTTTAAGATAGCAAGCCTGAGTGAGGCTCACCAATATGCTGCTATATTGTGACTTTCCTAAATATCCAAGGCAATCTGTGTTTGTCTGAAATAGACATAATTAGTACTTTCCTCTCCTTCTCTTCTTATGATCTGCACTCACACAGCACAATTCTCTGATGATTTTTCTGCACCGTTTTTTTTTTAATTTTTTTTTTATGTTTCTTTCATGAAAACAATTCAAATCTCAGAATCTAGAATTCTTAATTGCTCTAGCACCTAAACAGAAGGATGAGTTCTTAGAGTAGGCTTCTGAGATAGTGACATCTCAATAAGAATTTTGATTTGTAGGAAACACAACATTTGATTCAGGACACTGACAGCAGGGGATGATGTACGGGAAAGTGGACCCCACATGGATAAATGGCACAGAGAACCCAGTCCTTGCATCAATGCATTTGCCATAAAGAAACCAGCATGAGTTGTTTTTCTCCTAGATGTGAGAAATTTTTCACTAATCATGTTCATCCTCTTATATAATGTTCTTTGTAAGAAAGGTTCCATATTTCTTAAAGTGGCTGGTCTTTTATAAAGGTATAAAGGCTAGTTCAGTGTGCGATTTATTTTATCTGATCAGGTGATCTCTCTGTGGTTGTCACTCATGACATATGTACCATTCTCTAAAGATGATATGTAAATAAATCAAATAAACTAATCGCAGACATAAAGAAGAAATGAAACCATTCAGGAGAGTTCCGGAAAACTACATCTCAGTCCAGCTTTCCCCTTCTTCTCCTATATGATAAGTTAATAAAACTATGTATTTCATATAACAAGTGTTCACTATATTAATCAGGACCTTCCTTAGATAAAAGACAAGACAAAAAAATAGTTTCTGTGGATTTCAGTTAACACAGATGTCAGTATATATGTATAAATGGGTTTAACTGATTCCACAGGTAAGTCAGTATTAAATTAAAAGGCAATCAAATCTATCACACTAATTTTAGGGAAAGAATATCTTTGAGGAATTTCAGTTCATAACCAGCACAAAGGGATCAACGACCAGTACATGAATTAATTTGAATCCTTTTATTATCATTTTATTTTGAAGGATAATTACCTTTAGCTTAAAAAAAGATTGTATGTGTTCCAGAAAACTATCACACTGTAAAACAATGTCAACTTTTCTTTAGAAAACAGAGAAAAGTCAGCATATACTTAGAAAATTTATGTGCCATATTTATTAAAATAGTTGTTAATGAATATAATTAATTAGGTAAACTAGTTTAAGTTCTTTTTAAGTCATAATGAAATATAAATATAATTATGATTAATACATGTATAGTAATCATTAATAATGACTCAGTTTAAATTCTCCAATTTTCACCCTGAAGTATAACATTCAAACCAGAGCAGAGATATTTTATAGCCCCTGTTTACAACTTTTCTTTCAAAGTTACAAATACTAACCATACTTACATGTCAATAACTGAGCTAAATTAAAGGTGGTCCTAGATAGAATGTGCCAAATGAAAATAAATGTGTTAGAAATAGTTTGTAGAATGTGAACCACCTATATAAAACTGAAAAATTCTCCTGAAACGCCCTTTCCCTCTCCACTTCTCCCCACACATAATGTCCAATAACCATGACATTTTTCGTTTTGAAACTGATCATTTGCTGGTATCTGAAAACTATGGAAATAACAGTAATGTATCTGGGCTTCTTCCTGCTTCTGTCATAGTTAAAGGTGGGATCTACCTTGAAGTCACTGACCACAGCTGCCTGTCCCCCAGCATATACACATATTTCCTCATCTTCAAGAGTGAATCTTGAGGGACTCTTCAACCCTTTCTAAATCTAATCTGAATAGCTCTTGTAGAATGGTGTTGTACAAAATCAACACGATCTGCTAATCCAATAAAAATATACAGAATAGTAGAAATAGATTTGTTACTTGTAATACTTAGTTTTGTTGCCTTTTAATATATATAAACATGATCTTTTGAATACAAAATATGTATCTCAGTCATGGAGGCACAATGCCAGGTGTGTAGGAGAGAAGACTGGACATTTGGTGAATAAAAATGGAAAGCTAATGAATATGTAATATACTCAGCTGAACTCTTCACCAGAAACACATCATTTATAATCCCCAGTTCTTCAGTTAATACACTATTATAATTAAACCGTGTGCATTTGATTTGCATTGCCAATGCACTGTGCCTCATAATGTTTTGGTTTTATCCTGTTTTTCTCAAGTACCAAGTTTTTCAATAATACCGGTTTTGCTTTAGTGGGATTGAGTCAGCTTTCATAGGAGATGTTTTTTGAGAGTAACTGAATTCATAAAATACCTTTAAAAAAACTAATGAAGGTATTCTTTAGGCACAGGCTGTTTCATCAGAACATACCTAGTTTATTTTACAATGGTGAAATTGCTGAGACTTAGAGAGAGCATTCTGATTGAATCATGAATATTCCAAAGGGGTAGATTAATCTGTGTGAACTACAGAGCTCTGCTGAAACTGCTGTTTAACATTCTAAAGTGTGGAATTCATCTTCTTACAGCACAAAAGAGCTTCCTATAATAAAGATTTTTTATAACAGCAGCAAGGCAGCTCAGTGGGGTGTGGTTTCTATGAAATAATCACACTTCTGAGGGATTAGACAGTGTGCCTTGTGCTGTACAGTCCCCTGAAGTATATGATGACATGTTGATGCCACTTCCACACACAGCTTTATTACTCAGTTATTCAATGGGCTCTTTCAAAAATATCTGCTTATTTAGAGCTATATTATAAATAAACTAGGGGATCTATAACAACATTAATGCTTTATCACATCACAGTATTCTTTATGGTTCCTATAAATACAATTTATTCTAACTTTTCACTGTAGCCTGAGTGTAAAACAAACCAATATATATCTGAATTAAGAAAAGGTCGTGACTTAGCAACATGGACTATATACCTGTTGAAGTTTAGCTGATAATTATGTAAGTCATAGCAATTCTAACCTCTTGCTTTTGTCATGAAACATTCTTTAAGTGTTCACATAAATTTAAATATTGTACTGTAAAATTAAACCAAAATATATGCTAAAATAAATATATATTCCTTCAAATTCTCATAAAATATTACATGGGGAATATGTTACTTTTATTTGCTATTCAAACTACAATCTAAAGAATATTTGTTGACATTTTCAGTGATCTCTTAATGCTAATATGTTAAAGAATGATAGTAGGGTGTATCTTGTATTCTTACTGGCAAATAAAATTGTATTCTCTTTTATATTTCATCCATTTTAGTATTTAGGCAGAATATTAGAGAAATATGTGTTAGGGACCTATAAATGTCAGTTATAAGAAGGGGTATTTAATTTATTAAACACTTTTCTAAGACTGTGCCAAAATATTAAGCTTTGGGGTATAATTCTACAGTTTTTGACATTATGAAATAAATTTTTTAAAGTTGCTTTGAAATACTACATAATTGAAAATTCCATCATAAGTAATGTCTCACTTCCCTGTGTAGTAGAAAATATATGCCTAGTTTAAAATGTTATTTGTTTAAAGAAATAATTCCATTTTTAAGCACAACCACTTGTAAGAGATAAATAGCATGTTTTTAACCTAATGGTACAATTAACCAAAGTTTTAGTTTATGTCTAAGCTTAGAGATTTTTTTCCCTGAACTTTCTAGTCAAGGAATCTAATGTTTCATTATAGATTATATTCACAAAATGTCAAGGTTTGAAATTCAGTCAATAGATTAATTATACCTACAATAGTAAAAATAATACTAATTCATTTTCTGACCAAGATTTTCCTATTAATGTTGTTACAATAAATAATTTAGCCAGTTCCAGTTATAGGAGAAGTTCTAACACAAAGGACAAAATTAACTCTTGCTTTCATTATGAATTCTGTAACTGTGTTTTTCACATTTTAATCACCTGGGGATGTTGTTAAAATGCAGATTATGAATCGGTAGGGAGGGTGCTTGAGATTCTGTCTCTAACAAGCGCCCAGGTAATGACAACATCTCAGGTTCAAGGATAGCCTTTGAGTAGCACTGTGCTAGAATCTCATATCATTACTGTGACTTGCCCTCTGTGATTCACATGACAGATATCTTACAAGTTTTGGTTGTTATTATGGGCTAAATTTTGTCCCTCCAAAATTCTATGTTGAAGCCCCAACCCTTATATGACTGCATTTGGAGATAGGGTCATTACCAGGTAAATAAGTTTAAATGAGGTCATCATCGTGATATGTTAGGATCAGTGTTCTTATAAAAAGAAGGCTAGTGTGCTCTCCCTCTCTCCCTCTTTCTCTCTTTCTCCCCTCCCCACCCCACATCCCCATGGAGGACATAGCCAGAAAGTTGCTGGCTGTCTGCAAGCCAGGAAGAAAGCTCTCTGAACCAAATAGGCTGGTACCTTGATTTTGAAATTCCTAGCCTCCAGAACTGTGAGAAATAAGTCTTCAAGCTACTCAGTCAATGGTATTTTGTTATGGGAACCTGAGCAGACCAATGCAGATGGTTTTTGTTTTGGGGGTTTTTTTGCTTTGTTTTGTTTCCTTTTCTTTACTCCCACATATCACCTGAAAAAGTAAAATTAACCGATTAGGAGGCTGGTATAACCAGGGGAGAAGCAAGTTTTCAACTATTGCTCTAAATTTGAGCTTGGCTATTTTGCACTTCAGTGTCAATTGGATTAGATATGAAGTATAATGCTTTTCTCACCTTAACAAATAGTGCATTCAGTTTTCTTTAGTTATTAATTTATCCATATTATCAAAGTCAATATTTGAGACAGCCTGCTAAAACCCAGAGTAGGGATTCCAAGCTGATTAGTTAAAGAGTTCCAACTGATTGATTTGTAGACAACAGCCTCTTCCATGTCCTCTTCTCACCCCATATTCTGGTCAGGGAGAGGGATAACTAGAGGCTGTTACCATGGCTTTCATCTCTTGAAATATGGAGGGAGCAATTCTGGCTCCTACTGATCAGTTAGCCTCCCCCCACTTTCCTACTCAGACGAGGTCATCAATCCGCAAGTGTCAGGGAAATAAATCACGGTACCTCCTCAGAAAAAGTTGAAGGAGTTTATTGAATACATGGCTATAAAGAATTTTCACAGCTAAGTCCTTCAAATTCTAAGCTTTTCCAAGAGTGTTTCAAATGTATTATTTTATTTAACTATGAGTTTATACACATCACTGAAAAGTCAACATCAAATAGATGGAAAAAATTACAGAATGCATGTCCTATTGAACTACTGGAGAACAAAAATCTTTCCTGTAGTCTCAATCTATTGAAAATGAGTCAGATGCCCATTTCTCACAGAGAATTGCAGACCTGGAACATGCAGCTGCCAGTTTGGACTCTGCACCATGTACAGAGCTGTTACATCGCTTCGGGTGAAGGTTAGAATTCCAATCTACTTTCCACCTTCACGGAAAATTTCTCCGAAGGTTAACTTGTGCCCAGTATCCAATCTTCCTATTAGAAAATCAAGTTCAGTGTTGATTTGGGTTTAATCTTAATATGTCTCAATGGTTTTCCTTTGCTCAATAGTGCCTATCTTTTGCCTGATTCAATGTAAATTTACAGGGTTATTCCATAGTGAAGAAATCATTGAGTAGAATTTTTAAATTTGTCTCTGACTTCTCCTTAATATAGACTGCATATCTGTTTTAAACTTCTAAGGAATTATTAGCTATCGGCCAAATTTAAGGACATGTTTTTGGTATAAGTTTCCTGGTTATCAAGTTCTTTAATTTAAGCATCACAAGATACTTTATCATTATGAAATAAGTCATCTGTGAAATTTGGTATTTTAAATGAAACAGTTCCTGAAATATAATCCTTTCTATTTCTTTTTAAACCAGAGTGATCTCTGAAAACAAAATCAACTGTGCAGTGTCAATCTGGACATCTAGAGACTTATTTTTCTAAAAGAATTTTGGCAGTATTTAAAAAATCTATAAAAGTTTTTAAATGCCTTTTATCAGCTCAGTAACTTTTTTATTTTTTTGCAATTCTATTTTTCAATATTTTCACTTATGAATCTCTCTAAATTGACATCTATGTGTTTTATTTTTTTTGCTTAACAGCTGGTTTAGGCAAATGAAACATGGCTAAAGGGTCTATTTAGCTTCTTGTATTCAGGGGATGCCAAGATGATGCCCCAGAGAGGTTGCAATGTTGCCTCTGTAGAAGGTGGGGTAGGATTTTCTGGTGGTATTTCTTACCACCCTCAGCTGTGATTGGCCAGCATTGACGACAGCAGAGAAAGCCATTCTTTGCTTGTATTTCCAGACCAGAAGAATACTGCTGATAACACCAACATAGACAAAAGTCCTAGATTTATTTACAGCACTCACCAGTCTTGCCTGTCCCCTTATGCTTGTTACTAGAGTATTTAGCTTTAGTTCGTCTGATTTAGCAGCCTTCCACAGAGGAAGAAAAACACCAATGTTCTCTGTATCCAAGATTATCAAGTATGCTTAAACTAGAAAGACACTTCATTTGATCTTTCGTGTCAGAATGAGATTGATATATATTTTGTTACTGAGAGAGGTAGAGTATTAAATGCAATGATGAGATATTAAGCCGATGGCCACTAGTCTTGTCTTAGCATTGAAACATCTTTTAAAAATAAAGTATGACAGGGAGAAAGAAGTTGAACCAAGTAAGCATCAAGCAATTGTTAAGGCCCATCTACACCTCACCTGGATCTATGAGTCACCTAGGAGTGATTAAAAAAACATATGTGAACAAATTAAAACTAAAAGGTGTAAAAAATTTGACATTTTGAAAATGTTGAGAATGGCCAATAGAGCTAAAAAATAAAGCAAGCAATTTCCCAAAGATACTTTATTTTGTTTACTCAGAACAATGCAACAAATGTTTATTAAGCTCCTGCTGTGTTCAAGGCCTGAAGGCAGGTATTCCATAAATAGGTCTGTGTATGTTTCATTCCCTGAACCCAGAGGATTCAGATACAAACAGAGTGAACATGCAAGGAATAACTCATACAATGGCATACATGCTTTGTTAGCAACATAAAGAAAGAGCTATTACACTCAAAAGAATAAATTTATGTATTAATTATGTAGTAGAGGAAGGGACCAGAGAAGTCTTCAGAAAGGTAGATTTTTCTGAAGTATTTTTGTCAGAAAACATGTGGAGAAGACAGTACAGGACAAATGAAGGCAAAGAGAAATTTGACTATAATGCTAGGGAAGGATTTTATTGGAAATGAGGTTTTATAGAGCCAAAGTGGCTCCAAAAAAGGTGATGTCAAGATTGGCTGGGGCTGGATTTTGAAGAGCCTCGAACAATTGAATAAGAAGTTTGGACTTTATAAGGCTCTTGAAAATGAGAGAAAGGTTTTTAGAAGGGGATAATACCCTCATTTGTATTTTAGAAAGATAATTGTGTAGATGGAGCCCTGAATAGATAAAGGAAGGATCAGAGGTAGCACACACATTCCCAGATGAGAGGATAATGGCTGAGCTAAGGCAACAGCTGTGTTATTGTGGAGTACATAATGAATTTGAACATTAGTCAGGGTTTATTCCAAAGATCACTGGTCCAGAGTAATATGCCTTGAAAGGAGATTTCAAAATTAATAAGTTTGAGAAATAGTGAATTCTATTTTATTTTATTAATAGCCCATATGAAGCACTTACTAGGTTCCAGTACTCTTCCTCAGAAACTATAAATATTGACTCGTAATTCTCATGCAAAAACCTTTCCAGGTAGGTAGTAGTCTCGTCCCCATTTCGCATATAAGAAATGTTTTGTCTACACAGGATCCCATAATAGAAAGAAACAGAGCTGGGATGGGAACCAGCAGGCTTTTATTTGCTAGGAATGCAAGCTTCTAGAGGAATTTCTTTGGCCAAGAGGACTCTCAGTTTTTCATTTGCATATTAATTCATCTGAATAGACTAAACGATTAAAATCCAAACAAAACTTGCTAACCCTGGTATTTCTTAAACACATTTGTTCATATAAACTTTTATTTTTAAAACTAATTCCCCATGGATCTAGGTTTAGGAAATAATAGGAAAAAAAATCAGAAGTAGAAGCAATAAATGCTGATAATAAAAATTCACTTAATTATTCTATTTTTTAATTAATTACTTGTTTTATTGTAATGTTATTTTAATTGATATATAATTGACATATAGCATTAGTTTCAAGAGTACAACATAATGATTTTAATTGAAACATAATTGACATACAACATATTAGTTTCAGACGTACAACATAATGACTTCATATTTGTAGATACTGCAAAATGATCACCACATAGTTAACATCTGTTACCGTGTATAATTAGATTATACTTTTTTGTGATGAGAACTTTTAAGATTTATTCTTAGCGACTTTCAAATATGCAATGCCATATTAGTAACTGTAGTCACCATGCTGTACATTGCATTTTCATGACTTATCATAACTGAAAATTTGTACCTTTTGATTTTTGTCCCCATTCACCCACTTTGCACACTCTCAACCCCCTGTTTCAGGCAACCACCATTCTTTCCTTTGTATCTTTTGTTGTTGTTGTTTTGTTTTTGTTCTGTTTTTTAAGGTTCTACATATAAGTGAGATCATATGATATTCGTATTTCTTTGTCTAGTTTACTTCACTTAACATAATGCCCTCAAGCTGCATTCATGTTGTCACAAATGGCATGATTTCATTCTTTTATTTCTGGTTGTAAAATCTTCCAGTGTGTGTGTGTCTGTGTGTGTGTCTGTGGTGGATACATATATATTTTACATTTTCTTTATCCAATCATCCACTGATGGGCACTAAACTTGTTTGTATATCTTAGCTACTGCGAATAATGCTCCAATGAACAAGAGAATGCAGACATCTCTTGGAGATGTGTTTTCACCTCCTTTGAATATAAACCCAGAATTGCTGGATCATGTAGCCATTATAGTTTCAATATTTTAAGGAACCTCTATACTGTTTTCCATAGTAGCTGTACCAATTTACATTCCTACCAAAAATTTACAAGCTTCCCTTTTCTCCACAGACTCACCAATACTTGTTATTTCTTGTCTTTTGAATAATAGCCATTCTAACAGGTGTGAGGAAATTTCATTATGGTTTTCATGTGCATATTTCTGGCGATTAGTAATGTTGAGCATCTTTTCATCTATTTGTTGGTCATCTGTCTTTATTCTTTGGAAAAATATTAAGATTCTCTGCCCATTTTTTGATCAAATTGTTTTGTTTTGTTTTGTTTTGCTGTTGAATTATAAAAGTTCTTTATGTAATTTGGATATTAGCCCTTTATCAGATTAATTATTTGCAAATATTTTTCTCCCATTCAATAGATTACATTTCCATTTTGTCGATGGTATCCTTTTCTGTGCAAAAGCTTGTTAGTCTGATATAGTCCCACTTGTATATTTTTTAATTTATTGCCTTTTGTGCTTTTGGTTTCAAATTTTAAAAAATCATCACCAAGACTGCTATGGTTTCAGTTCTTACATTTGAGTTTTAAATCTATTTTGAGTTAATTTTTGTGTATGGTATAAAATAATGGTCCAGTTTCATTCTTTTGCATGTATCTGTCCAGTTTTCCCAACACTATTGACAAGACCATCTTTTCCATTGTATTACTTGGTTTCTTTGGGTGTAAATTAATCGTATATGTGTGGATTTATTTCTGGGTTCTCAATTTTGTTCCTTATTTTTCTGTTCCTTTGACATCTCTGTCTGTTTTCATGTCAATAACATACTGTGTTGATTAATATGGTTTTGTGATATACTTTGAAATCAGAGAGTGAGATGCCTCCAGTTTTGTTTTTCTTTATCAAGATTGCTTTGGCTATTTGAGGTCTTTTGTGGTTCTATATTTTTTAATTAAATTTACTGGGGTAACGTTGGTTAATAAAATTATATAGGTTTCAAGTGTACAATTCAATAGTACATCACATGTATATTGCATTGTGTGTTTACCACCCAAAGTTAAATTTTCTTTCATCACCATATATGTGACCCCATTTACCCTTATCTTAGATTATTTTTTCTATTTCTGTGAAAAATGTGCATTAGAATTTTGATAGGAATTGTTTTGAATCTGTAAATTGCTTTGGATAGTATGGACATTTTAATAATATTTATTCTTCCAATCCATGATCATAGACTATCTTTCCACTTCTGTCTTCTTCAATTTATTCGATTAATGTTTTATAGTTTTCAGTGTACAGGTCTTTCACCTTTTTGGTTAAATTTATCCCTATATATTTTATTCTTTTTGATGCAATTGTGAATGGCATTTTTTAAAAGATTTCTCTTTCCAATAGTTTGTTATTAACGTATAGAAATGCAAACAATTTTTGTATGTTAATTTTGTATCCTGCAACTTTACTGAGTTCATTTATTAGATCTAACATTTATAATTTATTAAGCTGTACATATATAATGTTATTTATTATGTTGACACAGTTATATGTTATGTAAAGAAACATTTGAGTATATCAAATCTGTATTCTTAATAAAGAAGAGAGAGTTGTTTCATTCTAAAATAATTTTTTTTTTAAATAAGAAGGAAATGAATGATAAGTTACAAAACAGAAAAGGAAATCAAGCTTTTTTTCTAGATCTAATGCATCAGTCAAGCTAAAGTTTTGTAAGAACTCCCGTAATTTCCAGGTTTGCTCTTGGACTTGCTTTGAATGCTATTTTGTTGTTCTCAGCATTCTTTGCCTTTCCCTCTTACCCATTCAGGCATCACTCTGAACGGGGAACATGATCGCAGTGTTGTTAATCAGGCTGAGTCTTTCTTTGAGGTTGGGGAAAGAAGAGATGAATTAAGAACAGCAGGTAGGAAGTTGATTCTACAGAGAAGTTGAAACTTGACATTCCTAAACCCACAAATATATATTTGATCCTACTTTCTTCCTAGTAACTCTTATTAATGTTAGCCCCATATCACAGAGGAGGAAACTGAATTTGAGAAAGATAAATGGCAGCAGATGACTGTCCATAGAATTGGCATCATTATTATACTAAGTATTATACTAAGCTCTTTATATGTATGAGCACATGTAATTTTTACAACAACTCTATGAGAGAGACCCTATCATAATCCCCACTGAAAAGGTGAAGAGACCAAGACTTAAACAATTAGTAACTCTCCCAAGGTCACATAGCTAGCAAGGCATGGAATCAAGACTCTAATTCAGTTAGACTGACACCAAAGCGCATGTTCTTAACCACTCCACCACGTACTGCCAGTTGTAATACAGGTAACAGTCAAGATAAAGGAAAAAGTTTAACCTAAAGGTTTGTGGAAGTGCTGTCCCTATCCTAGCAGGGTGTATGGTACTTTCCATTTATAATCTGTCTTCTTCACTATACCGTTGGCTCCACCAGGGCAGATGCTGTGCTACTTTACTGCTGTGATGATCTGATCCCCAATACAATTTTTGATATATAGAATATCTCATGAACAAATCAATGAATGTTTGAATGAAGAAAGCCATGAGCAGCTACATGTGTTAGTTGTTAGTTGCCAAAAAAGGTTTTTAACCTAATGGTATTAAATTAACCTTCTGGGAACCTCCTCTGTTCAACTCTGAACCTCATATGCTTCTCTGCTCCATATTTGGATGTCTAGTTCCTACAGTAGTGGGAGAAATCCTCCCATGCCTCCCCCAGCCACGTAGCCCATTGGAGCAGTTAACTTTCCCATCCATTGTAATGCCTTGTGTTGTGTAGTATATTTTCACATATAATATCACATTTGATTCTTATAACAACTCTGTGTGGCAGACAGGGTATTTTTATTTCTCTCTAGAACTCAGGGAAGAGATTGTCAGTAAGTGGCAGAGTGGTAAATCTGGTTCTCTTGTAGCTTCATAACTTTCCTACTGACTAAATGTAAGTGTGTAACTACTCTATTACATACCTAGGTTTGAACTACTATCAAGCATGACTTCCAGAACTAATGAATCAATGAAGAGACATATGAAAGCAGGCATTACACATTTCCCTCCAATGGGTGATTTTTAAAAGAACGTCCTTCCTAAAGTAAATGTACCCATTTCACCAGGTTGTGCCTTACACTTATCATTAATACACAAATGAGTCATCAAATAGATTCTGCACTGAAACTGTTGTTCCCAAGAAAATGGGCCAAACAGTAGCATTGTCTCTGAACAAATATCAAAGTAGTGTGAGTTCAAGAGGCATCAGAATATAGTGATCAACAGTACAGACTCTGAACACAGAAGGGCTGGTTCAAATTCTGGTTCTACCATTTATTTATTTGCAGTCTGAGTTAAGTTACTTAACCTCTCTCGACCTTAGTTCTTTCATCTGTAAAAAGTAATGATATTAATACATATCACAGAGGCTTGCTGAGAGGATTGAAAGAGTTAACATATGCCTATAGTGCCAACCACACGTAGGCATTATATGAATGTATAAATACAATTTTTTATTTATATCGCAACTTTATACAGAGCTTTGAATAAGTGAACATGTTAGATAAAAAATATTGTATTTTTCATCTCCTGCTCTTCAAGTTTAAAATTAAAAATAGTTGTGCACAAAATCGTTATAGAGAGATCTCATTGACAGATTTCACCTTGGTGAAGATGTTATATGGCATTATTTGCTTTCTCCTAATTGAGGAGCTCTAATAAGCTTAATCAGCTTTCCCTTCCCTGCCTTCCTGACTCGAAGTAGAAGTTAAAAAAAAAAAAAAAATGCCCGTCCCTTAACTGCTTTAACATTTAACATTTACCAAGAGAAACTGTTCCATCATGATGTCTTCCGAGTTAGTGGACTAGAACAAATTCAGCCCATTTAATCGTATGGCATCAGGCAGTGCTGAAAATGCAATTTGTTGTGAAATTTGTTTTTGCATTTGCTATTAGAAGCCAAGTGTTCAGCTCTTTTGCAGCTCTCCACTGGACCTTATCTGGGAACATACTAGCTGGAGGGCATCCGCAGCACTGACTGCTCAAAAAGAAACCCAACAGCTGTGTTTTTGACAGCTGAAGCAGGCCTGATGTCCATCAACAAATATCCCAGACACCTTGCCTTATTCTTAGTAGGAAACAGGCAACACTTCACTGGTTTGAAAATGAGAGTTCTTTTATGGTTGCCATTTTATTTGGTGGATGGTCAGCACTGGAATTTGTTTACAGTTATCTATTGTTCTTCCAGACATTTGCTATCGTTCTTATAAAAATAGGTACGAAATAAAGGAAAATGAAAGTGTTCCAGGAATGTGACTAGGACTTTAGCAAATAAAAGTATAAATAAGACTACATTTATTTGGAAAATAAAGCTAAACAATGGACACACTTTGCTATAGAAAATGGAAAGAAAGCCAGTGGAATCTGTTGCATTTTTCTTCCTCGTATATCATCTTATATGTATACATTGTTTTAATCATAATATGTGCTGTTAAGGAAAGAATGATTGGTTCTCCTTCATTGTCCTCTAGCCTAGCACCTCAATTTCATCTACTCGTCTCGCTTGGAAATGGGCTATATGCGAGGACATTAGGGACACTCTGTTGGATGCGAAAGGTGCTTTTTGTTCTGATTTGTCAGTATATTTGAATCTAGAGAGACTAAAACCTGACCTTCCTGACATGTTTGTAATAAATGTAACTTAATCCCCCATTTCATTTGGACCTAATCAACAGTAGTCTCTTACAGAACAGGAAAGGAAAACAGCAGCATTTGGTTTTTCAAGAGTAGTTTAAAATTAAATTATTTAAATGTGATTAAAACATAATACATTTAATTTAGCACAAAGTACTCTCAAATACCTATAACCGTGTACAGATATTAAGGCAACACTGTGTTTTGTGTCAACATTTGTCCATATCTCTGCATCAAAATGGAGAAATCTTCCCTGCTGCCTTAAAAGCACCAGGTTTCTCAGAAGATTAACCACTTAGTTAATAATACTTAAAGGATTTACTCTCAGTTAATGAATTCAGCTAAAAAGATGAAAGGTAATCCTCTATAATAAGATCTCTAACAAAATCCAAAATCACTGCGTACAGTAGTTTATTAAATCACCTAGAAAAAGTTTTAAAACTTTCACTAACGAGCCTATTTAGGATTTGGGGTGCATTGTTTAATCTTCATTTAATAAATAATAGTGTTATAATAATTAAAATTTTAATCAGCATCTTACTCTTAACCTGCCCTGAAAAGATAGGCCATGGTCACAGAAATTAGACCCGATGGAATCTTACGGACTTCCAGTCTAATCCCTCATTTTATAGGTGAAAATACAAAGCCAAAGGTCAAGTGACTTACTTCAAAGCATATAATATAGAAGGAGAGCTAGATCTAACCCCTGCTCCAGAGTTCTTTTCACCACACACACACTCTCTAAAGGCAAAGTAGAAACTGTCAGAATGTAATGATTAAAATACTGTGTCACACAGAGTATACACACCAACTGCTTTCTCAGTAGGATTGATAGCCAGTATAGGAACCCACATGTGTATCAGTTCACATCATGTTCAATAAGTCTGTGAGTGGCCTTGGCTATGTTTGCAAAATATTGCTATTTCAAAATGCCAGATTTCTTGCTTTCTCTTACATTTTTCTCCCAACTTTCTATTGATTAGTTGTGTGGGATATTTTTTTTTTTTTTTTTATAGAATGAACAAGCAAACAGTTGACACAACTATTTGCTTTGCTGCTCAATTGATTTGGTCAAAGTACTTTTGCAGGAATGTCCCATCAATAGATTTAAAATTACAAATTATAAACAAATAAACAAGACTAAACCTTGAAGAGGCACAATAGTAAACTGTAAAGAATGTCAGGAAAAAGTAAGCGGTGGCATAAAATAACTGTTTCAGCACAGGGTAAAATCACTAAGAGGATTAGGGGTGGCAGGGGACATTTTAGATGTATTAGTGAAATGACCATTATTTTATTTTGTCTTTGTCAATAATTTTATGACAGTTGTTAACTTCAAAGTTTTTCTCCTACAAATGTGCTAATAGAATATTTTAAACTATAAGAACTTTACTAAGAACATGGGATTTACCAAATAAATCATGATAATATTAAAGTGAAAACATCTTAATTCCTCTTACTGGCAGACATTAACCTTACTACTTAAAAGAACAAAATAATTATTTTGTTTTCAGGCAGAATGCAACTTTAGTGCGGTTTTTTTTTGTTTGTTTTTGTTTGTTTGTTTGTTTTAGAAAGAATTAGAATTAACTAGTACAGTCAAACAGCAAAAATATGTACTTTTAAAACTGTACAATTCATTAAGCTTCAGAAGGCAGCATTCAACATGAGAAAAAAAAAAAGATATTAAAACTTTATGGAACTGGTTTCAAATCCTGGCTGGCTGCACACTTAAATAGTTGTGTAACCTAGGGTAAGTTACTTAGCCTGCCTAGAAATAAAATTCTTTATTTTTAAATCAAATAATTAGTACTTACCTTCTATGGTAGTCATGAGGAGTAAATGAGATAATACGTATAAAACACAACAAAGAGCCATTGACAAAGTAAGTACCAAAAAATTATTATTATTGTTATTCTACACAGTTTGCTACATTTAATTATTTATTAAGAATCTAAGTATTAAGACTCTTTGATACATGTCAAAGAACCTGTTGCTTAAAGACCTTACAGTTCAACTTCTTAAAATTGCTTTTTAGGAAACTTAGTTGCAAAGAGTTTAAATGATTTTTTAGTGCCAATTTTAGAGTAACTTTAGGGGTTATTAAATTTAATTTAATTTTATAGTTACATAAAATATTCACATATTTCAAAGTAAACAAAACAAAACAAACTCATAAATAAAGGGAACAGATCAAACATCCTAGTTCTTCTATACGAGTTAAAATATAAAAATAAGTTTTACTATAGCCATGCCATCCTGAATGTGCCCAATCTTGTCTGATCTCGGAAGCTAAGCAGGATCAGTCCTGGTTAGTACTTGGAAGGGAGACCACCTAGAAATACCAGGTGCTATAGACATTTTAAAAAAAGTAAAAATAACTTTTAATTTCTATTTCTATCCTCATTCCCCTTTCTCTTCTACCCTACCTTTCTCCATCAGTAACTAAAAAAACCTGATTTATGGTTTATTCTCCAAGTTTTTAAAATATATATAAGCAGATAGATACATATAGTCATATAACCTTTTTTTCTTAGATGAATAATGGCACACTATGTACTTGTCTCTTCCTTGCCTTTTTCATTCAACAATATACCATGAAGATTGCTCCCCAGCAGTACATAAAGATATTCCTCATCTCTTTCAGCAGTTACATGCCTCTCCATTATATGCACCATAATTTTTTCAACCAATTCCCTATTGATGGACATTTGAGTTGTTTCAAGTATTTCACTATCACAGATATCACAGATATTCTTACAATGAATATTCATGCTTTGTGTGTATGTTGTTAGGTATTTCTGCCAGTATATTTTTGGGTTAGATTTCTAGATTTCTAAGTCAATTTGGCTAGATATTTCCATTTTTTTCCTCTATATTAGTTGTAACATTCTGAATTCCTACCAGCAAATTAACAATGAACATGTTTCTCCACGAAGTAGATCTTCACAAAGCTCGCAAACATTGTATATTGTCAAATTTTTGGATTTTTGTCAGTTTAATAGCTTTATTTTACCTTTTCCTTATTTTGAACAAGATTGAGCATCTTCACATACAGTAAAGAACCATTTGCATTTCTTTTTCTGTAAACTGTTTCATTTCTCTAACCTATTTTTCTATAGAATGGTTGCTGTTTTCCCCTAATTTTAGAAAGTCTTTATATTTTAGGGAATTACAATCTATTTACTGACACCTCCCAAATTAATACTGCTGGCCCTGACTTCTACACAGAATTTGAGACTCATGTCTGCTCTGAGTCTCCACATGGTCATCTGTTAAGTATCTAAAATTTAACAAGTTCAAAATTGAACTCCTGATGTCTCGCCAAGTGCTAACTCTTCCCTCTAGACTTCCCTAACTCAGTTACAGCAATTTCATCATTTTAGGTTTTTCAGGCCAAAAAGCTTAAAGTCATCCCTGACTTTCTTTTTTTTTCAGTTTGCACATTGGCTCTACCAGCAATTCCTATTGGTTCTACTTTCAAAATATATCCAGAGTCTTACTACTTCTCTTCAGATCCATTACTTCAACTCTGATCTGAGCTATTCTCTCTCACCTTGATCACTGCAATAACCTCTTAGCTGATCTCTCTTGTCTTTCTCTACCCTCACCCTCTTATAGTCTTCACATAATAGCCAGAATTCTTTTAAAAATATGGGAGATCATAACTCTGCTCACAAGTCTCCAATGGCTCCCCATTATAAAAGACAAACTCATCTTATTCTAGCCAGAAGGCTTTTAATTTTTCAGTCCCTATATCTGGAATGACTTTCTCCCAGATATTTTCATAGTTTACTCCCTCATTTTCTTCTAATTTATGTGTATAATGTACCACATCACTAAAGCCTTTAATGAAAGACCTAAATAAAACAATAAGCCCATCTTCTGCCACACTCATCACTCCTCTTTATCATGCTCTTCCCTTGAGGCATTTAGGCCAAATGACGTAACAATTTAATTATTTTGTTTATTATTTGCTTCCCTCATCAGAAAGTAGCCATGAGAATGTGAACTTTGTCCAGTTCACTGCTGTTTGTGCAAGTTTTTAGAACAGTGCCTGGCACAAAGTAGGCATTCTGTAACTTTTTATAAATGAGTGAATGAATGAATGAATGAATGGATGGATGAATAAAAGAATGGATGAGCGTAAAGTTATGTTTCACTGACTTTACAGCTACATCAGACTAATATCTGTGAATCAGCGTAATGATAGAAACTAAAGTCTAAAAGGTCTAAAAATGCACACTTGGTATTAGGAAAACTAGTCCTTTCACCTTGTATAATGCAAAGAAAAAAATCTCTTAATGATGCTTTATTTTACAGGTTTCTGTGAAGCAATGCTTAATGCAGAATTTGAATTTTGGAATACTTTGATAGGTGGTGGTGGTGGTGGTAGTCGTAGGAAGAGGAGGAGGAGTAATCATGCATGAATTCTGATCAATGTGTTGCCAAGTATTTAGAATTAAATACACATGATCCTTGCTCATTAAGAATATGAAATGGAGGTCAGTGTATAGTTAGCTCACTGTAAACTGGTAAAGTGCCTAGTTCATATTTACAGTATTATGCGATTATATGAAAGGCACTACTTTAAATTGTCTGAATTAAATATGTTTACTTAATGTTCTAACATGAATACAAAACTTGATTGGAGTTCATTTAGAAACAACAAGAATTCTTCCTACCTGCTGTTTCTTAGTTAAGAGAAGATTTAAATTCAATTCAAGAAGATACTCTCTTTTTCTTTAATAAGTGATTTATAATCTCACTGGTTCTAATTTACTGTAAGCAAAGCATCATATTAGTAATGTGTTTAATATGAGTTATTAAGTTCCCATTAGACTAAATTACCACCCCTAGAGATCTGCAGAGCTACTCTGAATTAATTTGCATTCTTCAGTAGCCACACACTTCACCTTTTCTTAAATTCCACACATACTTTAGGATGTATACCCTAACATGCTTATCCAAGAACAATAAGTCATCTTATGAACTCTGAAATCCTGTTTATAATAATTATAATAATTATTATTATTATATTTTAAATTAGAAATAGTTACCTAAGGTTTCTTCTGATTGTTTTATATATTAGCGTGGTTTCCAGGTAATCCACATCCAAATTCATTTTCGCTAAGCTATAATAGAGTATTATTGACTATTTATATTTTCTCCAACTGCACTCAAGGCCACTAATGTAAAACCACTTTCTAATTGATTTAATATCTTACATAATCATAAAACAATATCACATTTCATCCTATCAAAAGTAAGCCAGAACTCTGCAGGACTTCTCTACATTATAGTTGGAAGCAAGGACCTTGTGAGCGTGATCCATGGAACTTGAGACTAAGTAATACTTAAAGGGGAAGAAACTTTTTAAAGTGTCTAAATTAGACTTTGTCAAATATAAATAGATTAAACTAGCTGATCCGATCTTCTTAGTAATAACAGATTGACATTATCGATACATTTATGGAATTGATTTTGTGGTGATAATTAAGATAACTCCAAAGAAGGAGGAAAAAAATCCAATAACTATATAGAGAGACATGTTTGCAGTGAAAAAATGTAATCACTGGAAGTATCAGACGTATTAACTAATGAAACAGGGCCTGTGCATATTTACTAACCACATTTCTGCAAGCAGATTTACCAATTCAATTCTCCAAAGCTAAACAGGGAATCAGGCTGGATTAGAAATCAAAAGTCCCTATTCTTGAACTCACATGATAAACTCACATCTGTTCCCTAGTGTACAGCATTAATTTTAGCAGTAATGCAACCAGTATTAGTCTGAGTTGACCCAGAAAGTCACTGGATCACTCAGGGCAATAGTCTCAGTGTTCTCAATTTAATCTGATCCCAAATAAGAGACATATCGTCCCTGTATTTATCCACATGTAAATACAAGAGTTTAGTGAGCAGAGAATGCCAAGTTCTGTGGCTTCATTTGCTGCTTCTTCCAATCCTTCTTGTACTCTACTGCCAAATCAATATTTCTCGAGCACTAATTTGGAAAAGTCATTTTTCTACATAAAGTTTTTAGTATTTCCAGAGACCTTCCTCTTTGTTTGAAAGCATGTATTATTTCTCCGAATCCGTAAAAATACCTGTTCGATGCATAAGAAACTACAAAACATATGAAGAAAATTAAAATGGCCTGTAATCCCTTTTGGATTTGGGGGGGAAATATGACTGTGGAAGAAAAGGAGAAAATGTATTAAAGGGAAAAAAAAATCTTGAGGACAGGATAAATGCTTGGTAGGTTTTTATAGAAGCCCAGGAAAGATGTGGTAAGGATCTGAATTATAACAGTAAGATTGAGAGGAGGATTAAAATGATATTTAAGAGATTGAATTAATGACTTATAGAGGGATAGGAATATTTTCAAGTTTTCTAATTTGAGAGAATTGATAAGTGATGATGTGAAAAACAGAAATATTGTGATTCCTGTGGGACATATGGTAAAGCATAATGGAAAGTGTATGACTTTCAGTGGGCCAGGCTTCAGAATAGAATCAAATCCAAGGTTTACCATATGCCAGTGTTGTGAACTTCAGTGCATAATCAAGCTCTCTGAGTTTCAGGTAAAATGAGAAAATACATCTTATTTTTCAGAATTGTTTTGAAGTTTAAACTGGATAAAATATCTAAAGTACCTAGGCAGCACCTGGCACATGATATGTTCTCAATAAATCATAGCTATTAGTATGATAATTGTTTGTAGATTGAGGTGGCAGAACAAAGTAGAAGAGTAAAAAACAGCCATTAGGGATAGCTTTGTTTTATACTTAATATGGAAGAAGTCCAGAAGGAAGAAAACTTTTAAATATATAGGGATATTAAAGAGAAATACACGGTTAATTTCTAACCGACTTGCACAGAACTTTTTGACTAATCTGTATAAAGATAAGAGAGCACAGTTGGATCTGACAAGATTCATGTTGGAGTGGAGTATAAACTTAGTAGAGTGAAGAGATTCCACCAATACTAATTATTATTGCTAGAAAACTGTCTAGGATTTCTAAATGCAGTCTTTCGCAAACAGGTTTTCTGCAACTCCATGTCCTGCCCAACACACTATTCAAAGTCTATCCAAATGGCATCTCATCCAAAAACCTTTTCTGATCTTTCAGTGGAAAATTAGTGCCTCTTGTGCCAGAATCCATCAAAAATTTTCGTACACCTCTCTTAGTGCATTCAACATATTCTGCCTCTTTTTATAATCATAAGTATTTCATAGTCAAAAAAGTCTTTGAGGGGAAAAACTGTACCTTACTCTGGTCTTTTTGCAGTGCCCCACAGCTTCTGGTTCTGTGTTTTCTACCCAGTCAATGATGAGTAAACACTTGGTGACTAGCATTAAAATGATTTAATGACCATGCTGTGATTATCACCTCAAAATTAGTCCCTTATCCCAAATAATCGGTTTATTTATATTAATCAGAATTACTTTGTATAGGATTTTATAATCAATAGAACATTATTTCCACCTTTGAAATGCATTGCAAACATAATAACACTTTTGTTAATTCTTTTTATTGGAAAGATATATAGTTTTAAAGTCTCTTAGAGAAGTTTGGGCATAATCATAATCCTATAATAACAAATCAATGCTTTTTTTTAATAAAAAATAGTCTTCAATATTGTACTCTATTCATCACTGGGTTTTCTCTTCTATTGCCTATTACTTAAAAACATATTAGTTAACATTTACATTGTTCTTAAAAAGACAGACCAAATTTAACTTGAAATCAACAGAATTGTTGATTTTAAAATGTGCTGCATTCACCTTTACCAAATATATATTGTCTAAATAAATACATTTCATGCTTTTCTTCAATATGATAAATATAGGAAGGACTTTGACACCAAAGTGCAGACACAAGAGTTTATTTCCATTTGCTATCTCCCCGTTTCCTTTCATTCAGCTTGGCATTGCTTCTATGCTTCCTATTTTCAACATTTATTTTAGTTTTCT
>NW_011888917.1:2110812-2173660 GCF_000151845.1 Pteropus vampyrus
CAGGCTTCAGAATAGAATCAAATCCAAGGTTTACCATATGCCAGTGTTGTGAACTTCAGTGCATAATCAAGCTCTCTGAGTTTCAGGTAAAATGAGAAAATACATCTTATTTTTCAGAATTGTTTTGAAGTTTAAACTGGATAAAATATCTAAAGTACCTAGGCAGCACCTGGCACATGATATGTTCTCAATAAATCATAGCTATTAGTATGATAATTGTTTGTAGATTGAGGTGGCAGAACAAAGTAGAAGAGTAAAAAACAGCCATTAGGGATAGCTTTGTTTTATACGTAATATGGAAGAAGTCCAGAAGGAAGAAAACTTTTAAATATATAGGGATATTAAAGAGAAATACACGGTTAATTTCTAACCAACTTGCACAGAACTTTTTGACTAATCTGTATAAAGATAAGAGAGCACAGTTGGATCTGACAAGATTCATGTTGGAGTGGAGTATAAACTTAGTAGAGTGAAGAGATTCCACCAATACTAATTATTATTGCTAGAAAACTGTCTAGGATTTCTAAATGCAGTCTTTCGCAAACAGGTTTTCTGCAACTCCATGTCCTGCCCAACACACTATTCAAAGTCTATCCAAATGGCATCTCATCCAAAAACCTTTTCTGATCTTTCAGTGGAAAATTAGTGCCTCTTGTGCCAGAATCCATCAAAAATTTTCGTACACCTCTCTTAGTGCATTCAACATATTCTGCCTCTTTTTATAATCATAAGTATTTCATAGTCAAAAAAGTCTTTGAGGGGAAAAACTGTACCTTACTCTGGTCTTTTTGCAGTGCCCCACAGCTTCTGGTTCTGTGTTTTCTACCCAGTCAATGATGAGTAAACACTTGGTGACTAGCATTAAAATGATTTAATGACCATGCTGTGATTATCACCTCAAAATTAGTCCCTTATCCCAAATAATCGGTTTATTTATATTAATCAGAATTACTTTGTATAGGATTTTATAATCAATAGAACATTATTTCCACCTTTGAAATGCATTGCAAACATAATAACACTTTTGTTAATTCTTTTTATTGGAAAGATATATAGTTTTAAAGTCTCTTAGAGAAGTTTGGGCATAATCATAATCCTATAATAACAAATCAATGCTTTTTTTTTAATAAAAAAAAGTCTTCAATATTGTACTCTATTCATCACTGGGTTTTCTCTTCTATTGCCTATTACTTAAAAACATATTAGTTAACATTTACATTGTTCTTAAAAAGACAGACCAAATTTAACTTGAAATCAACAGAATTGTTGATTTTAAAATGTGCTGCATTCACCTTTACCAAATATATATTGTCTAAATAAATACATTTCATGCTTTTCTTCAATATGATAAATATAGGAAGGACTTTGACACCAAAGTGCAGACACAAGAGTTTATTTCCATTTGCTATCTCCCCGTTTCCTTTCATTCAGCTTGGCATTGCTTCTATGCTTCCTATTTTCAACATTTATTTTAGTTTTCTCCTTAAACCTGACATGTGTGTAGTAGAATCTGACAATTTTATATGTTGCTTACAAAAAAAGAAAATAATATTTTTCTGAAGATGTCACTGTTTGTGGTTAAATAAGCCACTTTTTATGATAAGAATATTTTTATATTTAGTCAGAGGTTTCTGTTCTTTTCCCTTATGACTTGGTAATAGTCCTGCTATTCTAACCTTTCAATGAAATTGTGTTTACTACACAATTTGAGTTATTTTCAGCATAGACTATTCTTCATATAAGAAGAGATTAGCTTTTTAATAAAAGGTTTGTTTGTTTGTTTTGAATTAGAAAAGAATTTCTACAATAGAGTGGAAAACCACATGGGGAAATGTAATTAATGATGTTTTTGTGTAAACTTTAATAATTTCGTTGTTCTGAAGGTTTTTGCAGGTTTTGGTTAGAAAGATAAAGGAACTGCCGCCTTTATCCACCCATTATTTCATTTAATGCAAAAGTATTGATAATTATCCAGGGTGTTTCTTAATATGTTTAAAAGAATTTCTTTTTAGCAGACCTCTACTAACTAAGGGTATCATCTATAATGATTTACAGTTGCTTTGCTTGGTAATATAATGAAAAATCTCATGAAATCTATGACCAGACAGTCTTGGATAGAATCCTGTGATACTTTAGGCAAATTACTTCACTCTCTAAACCTTTGGTTTCCTTTTCTGTAAAGTGAGGAGGTTGTAAACTGAAATAAGATTGCATATATAAAACATCAACTAGTGCTTTGCCACAAATGGACCTAACAAGTGTAAACTATCTTCACTCTTAGGTATTTCAAAGCTGCTTGATGCAGATAAAAAGAATAGTTCTCATTTAGGAAATATAAGAAGATGCTGCAAATAAGTGGATCACATTCACACTAGATTAAGTGATAAGAAAATACTTTGTCTTGTGTAACAAAAAGTCTAGAGAAGAGAAAGCCTCCCATTGTAGGATATCAGGGTTTCTGTTCAAATTCTTTGTGATTTCTTTCCCCTGTCCTCCTATTCTTCTCTTCATATTGGCTTTTTCACCAACTACCACCCTGACAAGATGGCAGGGACAAGAACAACTCTTTGTTCACAACAGCATGAGTCAAAATTGTCTCTTAACCATGTCCTATAGTCTCTCCCTTTGATCTAATTAGGACATCAGATTTTGTGCCAACCCCTGGACCAATAACAGCCTTGAATAGGTGAATAGATATTGCCAATTTATAACCAGAAACTAAGGTTCAAAGACTTACTAGACCATATTGCTAAAAAAGAAAAGAACTATAATCAAAAAGCAAGTTTTCTAATGCTCATCTTTCTAATGTTCTCTCTCTCTCTTTCTCTCTCTCTCTCTCTCTCTCTCTCTATATATATATATATATATATTAGATATATATATATTTAGTTTTAGCATTAGTCTTAATAAAATCATTTTTGAGACCTTAAGTTACATTTAATTTACCTTTTTTTCAAAAAGTTGACCTGCATAGCTTAAATGTTCTACAACTCTTTAGTCTTGGCACATTTCTGAAATATTATTTTCAAATGCTATTTAACTCGTTTATATTCACCTTTCCAACAAAGTGATATATGGCTAAACGTTTCTCTACTTTAAGTTGATCTGGGTCTTGTTATAGTGCTCTTGTCAGTTGTCACCATTTGTATTTAGGTTCTGATCTTGTCTTCATTCTTCTCATTAATTATTTATGGTAGCAAAACCCTGCAAGTGGGTTCCACAAGCATCAATGTATTTTACATTTCTCTGAGTTTTCTGGTTTAGGGACCCAGGTATATGCCATAGGGATACATGTGGTAACTGGATTAGTGATTTTACTTAAAGTAACTAATGGGTATTTTTTTACAATGAAATTTCATACTAGATCCCTGCATAAGGGATGTGCTTAAAGGTCTTCCATGTTTCCTAAAATCAGTCCCTATCCTAGCAGTAATATAGGCACAGCACACAGAATCCTTACTGGAGAGATCAACTTATACATATTGCAAAGTACTCTAGATACAATAAACATTTATCACCTACTCTTTTTCTTCTTACTTGGAAGAATGATATTATGTCTTCTTCTGCACTCATTATCAGGGAAGCCCTTCAGTTTTAACCAATTTTCTACATCTTCTAGATAACACTTGACCTGCTGCCTACCACATACCTTTTGTGCTACATAAGTAATTAATCATAAGTTATACCTTCTTTTCATGGCTGAGAAGTTTTCTAGAACACTCTCAAGCTATGATGAATCTGGAAGCCAAAGGCCTGACCTTAGAATCAAAGGCAGACCTCCCATAATAGAATGCAGATCAGAACCAATTAAGAAGTTCTATCTATCTATCTCCAGTCATTTGAAGCTAAACTGTAGTCATCTATCCAGAAGGGCAACTCAGATACTTTCCATTAAAATAAGACTAAGTATGGACACCCTCCTCCCAATAGTATCATAAGGTTTATGTTCAGTTCATTTTTATTTTAGAACATGTAGAAATTTGAGACAAGGTTAAAACAAAGCCCATATGTTTGCATTTGGGTTAATTTTGCTCAGTAACTCTATCTCATTGAAGTACAAAATCTTAGGCATTCCAAGTTGAGTCACCAAAAATATTTATGGAGAAGAAATTAACTTTAATTCTCAAGACTTACTTTATTTAGTATATAAAAAAAAAACTAAAATGGTATGCTTTCTTAACTCATGTGTCTACCAGCAACTTTGATAATCCTAAAAGATTTTAACTTCTAAGTTGTTCCATGTTTACTAAATGAATAAAAGAAAGAAAAAAATTAAAATGATAATAATAATTTAAACCTTTTTGATGCTTTAAAACTCTCTAAGTGAGAGCTAATTTCCAGTGAAATTTTACATGGATACTTAGGGTAGGATAGAAGAATTAACAAAATTTATGTGTTAAGTTTGCTTTAATTTTATAGTGAATATTTCCAACCTAGTTATTTGCATGTGTGTATTTATTACCTAAAAATCACCCATTGGAAACTATCAAAGAGTGAAGAAATACAAAGCCAAGTGTCTAGGTGAAATTAACATAATAACTAAGCTCAACCAGATATATGAAAAACAAGATTTATAACTAAAAATATAAATAAACATAAAGGCATACATTTACTTCTTTGTACAAAGAAATTCATAGTAGTCTTCCTGTGTTCTTTTACAGTGCAGCACCTAGTTGAAATTATTCTTTCTCTAAATTAGTCTTTGCCTGATTTTAAGAGATTCCAGTATTAGAAATCTTGATGCAATGAAATTCCCTGTTCCCTGTCTAACAGAGCGGTGGGATGATTTTTTCCCAAACCTTGTCTAGCTTGTGGCTACAAAAAAGAGAAAGAACAAGTAGACATATAGAAAGGGACCATTCATTCATGCAATAACCATTTAACAAGAAAAGAGTGGTGACAAGAAAATAAAGTCAAGATAGAACATAATATTAATTAAGCAGAGAAGAAAAATAATGGCATATAGAGACAAGAGAGGTGTCATGTGGCTAGCTGTGTCAACACATTCCAGCCAAAGACCTCCAGGAACAGACCTGTAGTTGCAGAGTTGGGTTTATTGCTTCTGGCAGCGCAAGAGCACACATACCATAGGGAATTATGAGGGATTTAAGTAAGAGGGTGTTAGGGTTTATTAAAAGATTTAGGTTTGTGTTAAGTGCTTTTGGGAAGAGTAGGAGGATATGGGGCTTTGCTCTGGATTAGATGCCGCCAGAAAGTGTGGGTAACTCTACACCTGGGTATCTTAAATCTTACCTAGAAGTAAGAAAGAGCAAGTGAGGCTTAAAGCTGTCGCTAGTAAAGAAGCAGCAGTTCAGTCACTTATATTAGACAGGATAGGAGATGTTTGGTCATTTTTCAGTTTTGACAATGTTCATGTTTTTATCTATTTTCAGACATGATTATGGAGTGGTCTTGTTTTGTCTAGATCACTCATGGTCAAAGAGTGACCTTGTCTGGTGTTGATGTTCTATCAAATTGTTTACATTCAACAAGACTTAGCTGTGAGGAGTAGGCCAGCTGGTAGCAACAACAAGGCCTGACAATAGTAGGGCAGCTCCCAGATATCAGGTATTGCTTTTCTCTTTCTTAGAAGGAGGCACATTAAGATCAGAGAAAGAAAAAATGCAAAGGAAAATAGTTAATATTTATTTATTTAACACATATTAAATGCCAGACACTATGCTAAATGTTTTATGTGTGTGATTTAATTTAATATTCACAACAATCCTATGAAGTAAGTACTCTTTTAAAATACATGTTACTAATGAGGAAAAGAAGGCTTAGAGAAATAAAAAAGTTACTTGCTTAAGATGGCATAATCTATAAAATGTTGGAATTAGAATCCTAGGCTTTTCTGACTTCAAAGCCAATGTGCTTAATCACTCACTATCTTATAAAAGAAAAGTAAATATGAACACAACATTTGTATATTAAGAGATAAGCTTCTCCATTAAACTATAAGGTACATGAAAGCAGAGATAACTCATTTTTCATTTCTGATTTTTTCCAGATCTATTAGATCACTGACTTACCTAAAATAATGCTTAATAAATATTAGTCAGTTAAATGAGTGATAGATGAACTGATGGAAGGAATTAAAAGTTCACACTTGACCAGGGCCATTTGAAATAATTTCACTCTGGGTCCCGGAATAGAGAGAAACCTTAAAATGTAATAACAATTACTCAGTTTTTGGATTGCATATGAGTTTCACAGCAAACTTCCACATATATGTTCTAAAGGTAGATAATTATGTTAGTTTTCATAAGAAAACATGGAAGTTCAGGTATGTTAAGTCCTCACCCAAAATTAGAAAACTAGTGACTAGCCAAAAATTGGCTTGAATCTTGACCTCCCCACCTTTCAGTCCAGTGGACTATCCTCCAAATTATAACCCAAATATTTAGATGCCCAGTGAAGCATTTTGTTCCCTATCTTCCTTCAAAAATATGGAGAATATGTATAATATTGGGAAATACTATGCAAATGCTTTTAGAATCACTGTCCCACTATGGCTCTGGAACCCAGCTCCCTACTTCAATAGTTGAAATCAAATCTGTATAAGTCAATTTATGAGCTGCTCACTTCTTGTTTGTCTTTACACATTTATCTGTCCCTACTTGATAGAGCAATGTTTAAATATGTATACAAGTTTACAAACCAGAAGAAATTATGTGTTATGTCAGACCCCTTTTAAACTAAACTCAAATAATATAATTATCATTTTCATGTGTGAATTTTCCCTCTGGATATGATTTTTAAAGATTTTATCTGACCTTGAATAAAGCAATATTTATAATCTCAATTCATTACTGCAAATATCAATCATGTTTATAAGGCTGTGGATTTTAATTTAGCATAATTTGGCACCAAAAGAAAACATAAAAAAAAAAAAAAGAACATGAACTGGTCATTCACGATCATTTATTTACATCTAACAAAAGGTTTGTCTATGGAATTTTATAGTCAGGTCATATGCCTTTAAACAGACAAGCAAAACAGAGGAATAGAACATTCTGTTGACAGGTAAATGTGAATCAATCTGGTTTCATTCAAAAGAAAATAATCAAGCTCTTTTCAAATAATATAAAATGCAAAATGATTGCCTGTTGGAGAGGAGGGGGCCTTATCAGCTTCTCTTCTCAGAGAAATGATTGCCATATTCTAGCTGGAGGAACATATGCTGCAGCTTATCTTGTGACTTCTCTGCACTCCGATATTTATTAACGGTTGATTTTTTTGTGATGGTTCTTCCTCGTCTTCCCTCCTCCAGCATACATTATTTTCCCCAAATCTACATCTAGCCTTCATTTTCTTATCAGTCTTGCTAAAAGGATGATTATTTCATTATTAGTCTTAAAGAGTCTTTCATATTAAGTAGTACAGCTCTAGTTTCAGACAGACATTTAACAGACCCTCTATTTGTTTTATTCTGTGTCTCAACATTTTAATTAAAGCCCCCTGAGACTCAGTCTTTTGTAGTAACAAACAAGAATAAAAGGAAGTTATGAATTGTTGCTTCCACAGAAAAAGCAATATTTATCAGAAATTCCTGGCAGAATTGAAACAGGATAGACTTCAAACGTGAAAACAGTTGTACTCACCTAAGATAAATTTTTTATAACTAGCATACCTGTCTTTCAAGTATCTTATTAGGCTAATACCTAAGCAGTGTCCCTCTTTGGGGTCTCAAGCTTTACTGTATTGTCCTAAGGTTGTCCTAAGACTTTTCAGCATATAAGTTTATCTTTTCATGTGAAAACTGCACTCTTGCTCTTTCTCAAATACTTTCTAATTTGTTTACAGTTTTTTGTTTTGTTTTGTTTTGTTTTGTCATCATTGCTATATAGAATTGAACGTTAGCTCTCCAATTTACTGAGCAGACACTGTACTGGATTCCTAATATTAAGCAACTACGGCAAAAGTATAGGTGTCATGTCCTCATTTTTAGTTTCAGATGATTCAAAATAACCTGAAAGCATTAGTCTCACACTGTCCCTGTACTCCTCTGGTCATAGTTTGATTTTTTTTTTTTTTTTTTTAGAAACAGTACAAGAATTGGGTTAGTTATTTAAGTAGGAGTCAACTTATATTGGGGCAATGTGAAAATGTTCTAATATAACCCATGATTCTCCTTAATGTACAAATCAAGTTTTCTGTTATCTATGAAAATCAAAGAGATCCAGAATACCTAACTTCCTCATATCCTACATACTGATCATATGATATGTTTAATTATATCTTATTTACATTTAGAAATCCTTGCTCATATCTATATATCTTTGATACAACAAATTGATTCAAACAACTAAAGTATGAATTTGATTCTTTTATGGCTTTGGATTTATATATCCACTAATAAGCTATAACCATATTACAATGTTGAAATTTAAAAAAATAAAATAAAACGTGGCCTACAACTTCCGATATGGGCATCTCTGACATAATGTTAAATGTGTTTGCCCTATTGGTATAGTATATACTTAGATAGGGAAGTACAAAATGTGTTCATTATCTATTGCTCTGTAATAAATTATCCCAAAACATAGCCAGCCTAAAACAACAAATTTTTATTATCTCATAGTTTCTATGGGTCATGAATCAAGGTGGTGTAGCTGGGTGTCTTTAGCTCAAGATCTCTCACAAGACTGAAATCAAGGTGTCTGCCAGGACTGAGGTCATTTCAAGGCCTAAATGGAAGAGAATACACATCTAAATATACTAACATGACTTTTGGCAGGGCTCAGAGATCCATTTTCAAGCTCTTTTACTGACTGCTGATAAGCCTCAGGTATTCTCTGATATAAGCCAGAGACATTATTCCCTGACCACATAGGTCTACTTATCACATGGCAGCTCACTTTCCCCAGACCAAAGGATCTTAGAAAGAAAGATTGAAAGAGAACAAGCAAGAAGGAAGCCACTGTCTTTTTAAAATCTATTTTCATAAACAACATTCTATCACTTTTGCAGCATTCTTTTTGTGAAAAGCAAGTCACTAGGTTTAGTGCACATACAAGTAGAGAGAATTACAGAAGTACATAAATGACAGGAGCTAGGACTCTTTGAGATTCATTTGAGAAGCTGTCTATCACAATCCACTATTTCACTCCCAAATGGTTTATGCCCCACCCCCCCACACACATACACACATAAACTCACTCTCTCCCAAAGTTCCCAAAGCCTTACTACATTGCAATAAGTCAGGATATTCTAGGTTACTTTGTAGTAAAAACTTTAAAATTTTGGTGATGTAAAATAATAGTTTTATTTCTCAGTCATACTGCATGTCCATCATGAGTTGGCTAAGGATTCTTTTTATGTTATCCTCACTCAGGGAGTCTCCAAAATCACTGGGGCTGGATGGAGGGGAGAGCAAATTGATTACTGGCTGTTAATGTCTTCTACATGGAAGTGACATGTGTTATTTCTGCTCAAAGAGCAGGACCACACTAATTTAAGGAAACAAGGGAGTACATTTCTACCATGTGCCTGAAAATAAAAGGAAGAGAAATATCAATGAACAGCCAAAAACACTAACAAAATGAGTAAAGTTAAATATTTGACCTCTACCTAAGTATGCACCAAAATGATTATTGGCAAAATTTTGATATTTGACTAATACCACCAATATTTGCCAAGTACTATTAAAAGTGAGGCTTATGCAAAATGCTAAGGACTGAGAGAAAAAGCAGTCCCTACCTTCTGGTTTCTCAATACAGTGGGCAAAGAGATAAGTATATAGATAACTTTAAAGTAGAAATCATTATTATAAAATGTTCTTTCAGACGTACTAGAGGCCTCTAACACAAACTTGGAGAGGAGATCAGAGAGAACACCTTGAATTTGATGAACTATGAGTTCTAATAGATGTGTAGAAATAGGCCAGGTAAAGAAAGTCAAGACAGAATTTTTTTCAATATTTTTTTAAATAAAATGAATTCATGATGATTATCTTTAAGGTCAAAAGGCCTGATTCTTCATCATCTGCAGTTATCTTCTGCCTTACTTGATCAAGTAACTGGGCAAATGTGTACCTAGTCTTTCTTATCTGTGAAATGAGAAGATGTAATTAGATATTGTCCAAGATTCCTTGCAACTATAAAATTCTGTGATTATTTCTGGTCCTACAGGATATATTTTTAAAGCACCTTCTATAGAATAATTACAAAATAATTACTTTAGAAAACATGTACTTATTAAAACAATTTAGTAAATACTTAGGGGAAATTTTCATATCTGAAAACAGTAGGATTATATTCCCTTCCCTTCTGACACACAATATGTTCAAAATTGATCATAAAAAGAAGAATAAGATACAGTTTAGAATAGATTGATGTGAGATAGTTCTTTACCATGGCAAATTTATTCTCCTGTGACATTTTTCATCTTTAATCTACCACCCTAGACATTTCTAATGATTCTCATATATAAAGAGACTCTTTCTATTTTAAGTGTTGGTTTTGTTTATTTGCTTGTGAAAAGACTCCAATCCCCTCCCGCCCCTACCCACACACAAAATTTATTTTGCACTGAAATTCTGATGCCAGGTTGATTAGCACCCACATAATTTCACTGAATTCCATGCTGTTCATTAGACTACTCAACCCTTCATGGGTTGTCCTACTGCCAGAGAAATTCCTTGGCCTTAACATTCAAGTCTTCACTATCACAGCACAACTATCATTCTTCTGCTAGTCATATGAATCGTGGCTCAGGAGTCTTCCTGTTTTCTCTTTAAGCCTTCATTCCCACTCTCCTTTTTCACTGTTCTAACCTAAACATTCAAAGCAAATACCCCTACCAAGTATTGGCAAAGATGTGATACAACAGGAATGCTTATATATTTCAGAGGAGTATAATTGCTACAACTGCTTTGGAAAACAGTTTGACATTATCTACTGAATTGAACATATGTGTACCAGATGATCCGGCAATTTCACTTCTCATTATATACAACATCTGTATCAAGAAATACCTACAAGAATGTTTATTGAAACATTAATTGTAATTGCTCTAAACTGGATATGACCCAATGTCCATCAGAAATAGAATGAATATAAAAAGTGTGGTATATTCAGGTAACATTTGACAAACTGCAACATGAATAAAACCAATAAGCATAATGTTAAGTAAAGAAGCCAGACACAAAGTAATATGCAATATGTGATATGTTTATATAATGTTCAAGGCAGCTCTAAACTATAGGGTTAAGAATCAAGATAATGTTCGTTTACCATTGATGAAGGGGAGAAATGGGACTGGGAGGGAGCATGGGGATTCTGTAGCACTAGAAATATTCTATATTTTGAGCTGGGTGGTGGTTACCCTGGTGTTTGCTTTTATATCATTCATTGTTTATGCACTTTTTTATAAGTACACTGCACTTTGATTTAAAAATAATAATAATAATGAGCAGCATTCAGGAAACCCTGCTCATTTTTTTTTAAAGAGACTGTGTGGAAACACACACAAATGAACAACAACAAATAATAATAATAACTCTCTCATTCTTTGTGATGAGAGGCACAACTGATTTTTCCAGTTTTTATACCTTTCCATATTTGTTATGCAGAAAATTTGTACTCCAGTAACCTTCATCATTGTAAGAATATTTTTTCTTAAGTTTTTATGTTAGTTGCAATGTGGTTTAAGGTAGGATTTATTGTTGTTGTTTAGTTGACAAAGTTCCACACCACTTAACCTGTTAAATATATATGTATATGAGTTGACATTAGAAAAAAGAACAAAAGGAAAGAGTTGGAGGGGGTGAGAAGGAAAGAAAAGAAAAAGAAAGAAAGAAGCAAAGATATGAAAGGTCTGTCACTTAGAGTCTCTAATATGTTTGAAATGAAGCTTAAAAACATATTCTCTTCCTCATCTGTCCTGGCTTTCAATTGTACTATCGGCATGTGAAATAATGACTTGGCAACTTTGCAAAATAGGTATCTTTAGATATTTTAAATTTTATCTTTTCCATGATTTTTACTTACCTAGTGTTGTTTATAAACTAGTATAAACTTGAATCTATAATATGTAAGAACAAAGACTAAAGAAAAATGTGCAAAAAATTCAAAATAAAAGAGAATGAAAGCCTACTAATGAAATCTTTTTAATATGTAATTTTAAAATTAAAGGTCACAATTGCTAGTGCTAATGTAGAATCTGTTTTAAAATGACATGCTATTTTGATAATCAGAAATTTTTTGTGCTTTAGAATAGGGTTAGTAACAGAAAAACTGTAATATGAAGTAAACTTTCTAATTTGAATACAATTGCACAAACATCACACTATAGCATATAAATTGAATTCCATCTTTTCTGTTGAAACATCTTATTTCAAGTTTTAAGTATTTTAATTAAAATATGCCTTTTACATATAATGTAATAATTACTCATTTATAAAACTTGGAATTTTCACATTATAACAGAAAAGATGCCACATAGCAAAGATAAAAATTATAGTGGGAAGTCCAAAGTATTTTTTAATGTCAGAATGTAGAATGTACACGATTTGACTTCAACTAACTCTGTTTAAACAATAAACTAAAAAATGTTTTTCTTACATAAAACACAATAAATGAAAGGGCACTTATGAAATATTTTTATTTATGAAATATTTTTATTACAAATGGAAACCTTTGAAACTTCTTAGAATCATTTCCTGTGCACAACTGTAAATCAGGCATACCTCATTTTGTTATACTTCACAGATGCTGCATTTTTTACAAATTGAAGGTCGTGACAACTCTACATTGAGCAAGTCTATTGGCGCCATTTCTAAGCATTTGCTTACTTCCTCTCTCCGTCATACTTTCACACATTGGGAATTATCACAAAATTTCAAATTTTTAAAATCATTATTCTAGTTTTGGGGATCTGTGATCAGTGATCTTTGATGTTACTATTGTAATTATTTTGGGGTGCCATGAGCCGTGCTTATATAACACAGTGAGCTTAATGGCTAAATATGTATATTCTGATTGCTCCACCAACCAGTTGTTCAGCCACCACTGTCTCTTTCCTCTTGCCTCCCTATTCCCTGAGACACAACAATGTTGAAATTAGGTCAGTTAATAACCCTGCAATGATGTCTAAGTGCTCAAGTGAAAAGAAGAGTCGCATGTCTTTGTACTTTCAATCAGAAGCTAGAAATGATTAAGCATAGTGAGAAAGGGATGGTGAAAGCCAAAATAAGCTGAAAGCTAGGCCTCTTGCACCAGTTAGCCAAGTTGTGAATACAAAGGAAAAGTTTTTGAAGAAAATTAAAAGTGCTACTCCAGTAAACACATGAATGGTAAGAAAGTGAAACAGCCTTATTGATGATAAGAAGAAAGTTCTAGTGGTCTGGATAGAAGATCAAACCAGCCACAACATTCCCTTAAGCCAAAAACTAATGCAGAACAAAGCCCTAACTCGTTTTAATTCTGTGAAGGCTGAGAGGTAAGGATGCTGCAGAAGAAACATTTAAAGCTAGCAGAGGTTGGTTGATGAAGTTTAAAAAAAAAATCATTTCTATAATGTACACATGCAAGGAAACAGCAAAGGCTGACACAGAAGCTGAAGCAAAGCTATCCAGAAGATCTAGCTAAGAAAATTAATGAAGGTCGCTACACTAAAAAACAGATTTTCAATATAGACAAAGCAGCCTCATATTGGAAGAAGATTTCCTCTGAGACTTTTATAGCTAGAGAGGAGAAGTCAAAGACTGGCTCTAAAGAATAGGCTGGATCTCTTGTTAGGAGCTAATACAGCTGGTGACTTTAAGTTGAAGGCAATGCTCATTTCTCATTCTGAAAATCCTAGTGCTTTAAGAATTATGCTAAATCTACTCTGCCTGTGCTCTGTAAATGGAAAAACAAAGTCTGAATGTCAACTTGTCTGTTTACAACATGGCTTACTGACTAGTTAAGTCCACTGTTGAGACCTCCTGCTCAGGAAAAAAAAAAAAAATGATGATAATAAATAAATAATAAAAAATAAAGATCCCTTTCAAAATATTACTGCTCATTGACATTGCACCTGGCCACCCAAGAGCTCTGAATGAGATGTACAATGAGATTAATGTTTTTATGCCTCCTAACACAACATTCATTCTGCAACCTATGGACCAAAAAGTTATGTCAACTTTCAGGTCTTATTATTTAAGAAATACATTTTGTAAGGCTATCGCTGCCATGAATAGTGATTCCTCTGATGGATCTGGGCAAAGTAAATTGAAAATCTTCTGGAAAAGATTCACCATTTTAGATGCCATTAAGAACATTCATGATTCATGGGAAGAGGTCAAAATATCAACATTAACAGGAATTTGGAAGAAGTTTATTCCAACCTTCATGAGGAGTTTAAGACAAAAGAATAGAAAGTGACTGTAGATATGGTGGAAATAGCCAAGAGAACTAAAATTAGAAATGGAGCCTGAAGATGTAACTGAATTACTGCAATCTCAAGGTAGAACATTAATGGATGAGGAGCTGCTTCTTATGGCTGAGCAAATATAGCAGTTTCTTGAGATGGAATCTACTTCTGGTGAAGAGGCTGTGGAGATTGTTGAAATGACAACAAAGAATTTAAAATATACATAACCTTAGTTGATGAAGCAGCAGCAGAGTTTGAGAAAATTAACACTGAAAGAAGTTCTAAAGTGGGTAAAATGCTATCAAACAGAATCACATACTACAGAGAAATCATCTGTGAAAGGAAGAGTTGATCGATGCAGCTAACTTTATTGTTGTTTATTTTAAGAAGTTGCCACAGCCATCCCAACCACCACCCACCCTGATTAGTCAACAGCCATTAACAATCAAGGCAAGATCCTCAACCACTAAAAAGATTATGGCTAGCTGAAGTCTCAGATGATGAATTTTTAGCAATAAAGTATTTTTAATTATGGTATGAAAATAGTTGTTTATAGATATAATGCTCCTGCCCACTTAATAGGCTATAGTATAGTGTAAAAACAACTTTTATATGCCCTAGGAAACCCAAAAAATTCCTGTGATTCACTTTATTGTGATATTCGCTTTATTGTGGTAGACTGAAACCAAACCTATAATATCTCCTAGGTATGCGTGTATGATAAACTATATCAGGCCAGATTATACCTCACCATGGACAGTTCTCTCAAAAGTTTTCGACTTTAGCTCTTACAGTTTTCTCAGCCACAACAATTAAACTTTAGCAGAAATTATGGAAATGAAAGAACTCATGCTGTTGTAACAGTTTCCTTATTATTTGTTTCATTCTCTCACCCACATCAGGCATGTTTTGTGAGCTGGAGTGTGCTTCCTTAGCTAAATCAATTTCCAAAAATCCATTTTCTCCTTTTTATGAGAATTTAGGATCCATTTTCCCCCATCTTTAGAAAAGAAAACAAAGTTGAGAATTCTTAATAATTTGTGCTTTGACAACAACATAACTTGAACATAACTTAGAAAGAATTAATTTGTTAAGTATTTTCTGTTGTCCTCTCTACTAGATCAGTAGGTCATTAGATTGATATTTGTGCTCAGAAAGGAAAGGCAGCATTGTGATGGTCTGAGAAGCAGAGAGTTGTTTTAATGTCTATGAAAATTTTAAGAAATGGCTTCAAGTGGCAAATCTGCCATGCATTATGCATTTTGTGTGACACTAAAGAGACAAATGCTTTGTCAAGGTACATTATGTGTTAACATTGATGTCAGTGAACTACCAATTTATTAAAGCTACCATAAAATCTAGCCTAAAGGTGCCATTCAACAATAATATAAATGAGTAGTGAAACAGAGTTTGAGGATTTTATATTCAGGTTAAAAGGCAGCTGCATGCCTGACAGAAGACTTTTTCACTAATTGAGAGGAACCAAAAAGATCTGATCATCTCTTTGATATTTTTCTTACTTAAATAGGGCTGAAAGTAAAAGAAGTATGTGTTTGAAAGTTAGGTTATGCTAAACAGGATAAAATTTAACCAACACGTAGATAGTAGTAAAGAGACATATGGGTGAGAATTATGATGAGACTTTTTGGAAGGGGCCTCAAACAGGTGGTTGCCCAAAAGGAATTAGTGCCTAGGGTATGTTTGGCTGTAGGAATAAGGAGAGAAATATCTGTGTCTGCGATAAATACATGGAGACATGCTGACTTAGACTTGATATTGCTTGTCAGATGCCTTTATTTTTGTCTAAACTTCAAAAACGATTTCATTTTACTATGAGAAGAGCAGAAGGTTTTGGGTTCTGTGATTGGTTATTGTTTTGAAAAGGAAAGAAAATTACCTTTCATTTTCTCTCCTTGGTGTTAACTCCCTAGTGGAGATTCAAAGGACATTTCAAATCACAGCAATTGCATCAAGGAACTTTTAAGTCTGTTACTTCTGACTAAGATTTTACAATGCTCTCACCGTCTTACAAAAATTTGCAAATAGAAGTCTACAAAAACAATTTTACAAACATGGTACGATATTTCCACTGGCTTTGAACTCTTGAGCAAACTCAGTTTCTACCTTTAAGGTATTTACCAAAAAAGAATTTTGAAGCCTGTACTAGAGGAAGCCTTGCATTTCACCCCTAAAGGAATAACTGTATTTAGAACAATGTTTCCCATGAAAATTTCATGGGGCATTTTAGCCTATAAAATTCAAGTTAATAAAAAATGTAGAGAGATGTTTATTATGTGCCGTATACTGTGTCAGGAGTTCCGCTAAACCCTGGAATGAGACAAGACCAGTCGTTGTGGGTACTATAGTTTACAGTCTGGTGGAGGAGATTGAACCAACTGAGCAATCACAGTCTGAATACGTTAAATGCTGTAAGAACTGCCCAGCATTTTTAATGGCATAAAGACGGAAATTGAGTTCTCGTTTACATAAAACTCCAGTGCCAATAGATGTTCCTAATCAGGATGAGGTGATAGATGGTCATCTTCGTAATACTCTACTATGAAGAGACTTTATTAGTAGGGATAAAAGGTGATCCTGAAAGCTGTAGCTGAAGGACCAGGCTTTTTTTATTCTCAAGGATTTTTGCTCCTCTAGGTCCCCAGGAATTCTGTCTGTGCTTAGGGAACATTGAATGAAGGATCATGTATGAGATGGTTTTAAGGCCAGGCCTGATAGTGACATGATTTGTATCTAACTGTACTACATTGTGAAGAATCCAGTCACGTGCTTTCATCTATCTTCAAACTACAGTCTACGGCCATGCCACCCTGAACAAGCCCAATTCTATCTGATCCTGGAAACTAAGCAGGGTTGGGCCTGCTTAGTACTTAGATGGGAGACCACCTAGGAAGCCCAGATGCTGTAGGTGTAAAAAATTATAAATAAATAAATAAATACATACATACATACATACACACACACATACATAAATACATAAAATATCTTCAAAATATAGTCTGGCTTGGTAATAGGAGGAAAAGGGAAATAGTTTGGTGAACAACCAGCCAGTTTCTAAATGTGACACAAGGTAATATGATGAGATGTGATAAGGAAATACACAGAGCTGTTGGAGCATCAAGGGGATACATCTAAGTGAAACGTGGAGGGGACAAGTGTCAGGGAAGGCTTTCTACATGAGATGATAACTTCCCTAGGAACTGAAGGAGGAATTAGTTTAACATGTTGAAAGAATTGATTTAAAAAAAAGCGGTCTAGACTAAACAGAAGGAAACCATTCTGAAAACAAACTAGAATCATTAGGATAGACTTTAAATTTTATAAAATGATACTATGGAGGAATTATGACATGCTGCCTTTTTTATGTTATAGAGGTATAGATTTAAAAAATTAATAAAGGTATTTTTTTACATAAATGTAGTGCTTATAAGATTCAAAATTCTTCTGTGCTAGCTAATCCCAGGAGTAGGATAGACGATGATTTGCTTTAGCTTGGCTGCTAGTGTTTAAGTGATTCACTTAACACCTTTGGGCAGAGGTCTCCAACCCCTCAGCCATGGACCGATACTAATCTGTGGCTGTTAGGTCTGTGGCCTATTAGGAACCAGGCCATACAGAAGGAGGTGAGTGGCAGGTGAGAGAGTGAAGCTTCATCTGTATTTGCAGCTGCTCCCCAGCACTAGCATCACCGCCTCAGCTCCACCTCAGATCATCAGGCATTAGATTCCCATAGGAGCACTGGTCCCCAGTGCCAAAAAGGTTGGGGACCACTGCCTCAGGGAACATTCAGTTCCAGAAAGACAAAAGAATGAGAATTTTGAAATGTATTATGTAATTTCAGGAAGCAACAAATCAAGGCACTTAATGAAATAGATATTGTAAGAAGGCAATTTAGCTTCTTTATATTAAACATGATAGCCTGAATTCAAAATTTTAATAAATAGTCAATATCCACTGCTTTGCAGCATGCGGACAAAATAGATGTCCATGTTGATTTTTGACATTTTACTATTTAAGTTAAAGATTTATATCAGATTTATAAAATTTATACTAGATTCTCATTAACCATTTTGCTTTATTTCTTCTCTGTCTCAAAACTCACTCCCTAAAAAAATGGTGGGGTGGGGGGAATGGCAGAAATATATCTCGAAAACAATTAGGACTTGAAATATTTTTTTAAAAAAATTATTTCTTTTCTAATTAGGTTTTGAACTTCCTGAGGCCAGGGACTGTGTCTATAAACACCTACAGTGGCTAATACAAGGTAAGTCTTACAACCTTCCCTTCTTTGAGTCTTACCACCTAATATATAATGGTCACTCAACAAATATTGGTTAAGATGGATGGATGGAGGGAGGGACAGAATATTCAAATATTATATTCTATTCACCTGGTGTTCCTCTTATAAAGTATACTAAGGTTAAATTTTTCTTAACCAAAAGTGGCCAGTTTTTCTTTTATAAATAGAATTACAACATACTCAAACCAGTGGAATAACTAGGAAATGATCTACCAATGAGGGATTTATTTTTCAGTTCTGAATCATGGATGATGTTAGTCATGAATGTGTGGGGTATCTAACAATGGGTTAAAGTTTTGAACTGGAGTAGCAGATGCCTATAGATTTCAATGTTGATCGAATTTAGCTGATGCTGCTGTGAAACTATTTGCCCTTGGCGGTGGTCTCACCTACATACTTTATTTTGGTTCTTCTGGAAGCTACAAAGCTATTTATTGTTAATGAGAGAATAAAGTGAGAAAAAAGATTAGCAAATAGATTAGCAAATTTTTAAATGTCTAATCTCTGTTAAACAATAACAGTAATGTTATGCATTCACTTCTCACTACTTTGCAACAAAATTTTTGCTATTAACACAGCTTTGTTATGTTACATATCTGTATCTTTTCTCTAATATAAACATTTTACCTGTCATAATAATATTTTTTATAAAATCATCTACCAAGTACATGTTTTCTTGTCTATTACAGTTTAATAGTGTGCTTCTAATCTTAAAATGATAATTTTGTGAAATTAGTAATGCCTATGCTCTCTCTCTATTTGATCTATTGGCTCACCATTCAAAATGATTATCTGGTAAAAACCTGTGATGAATAATAAAATAAAATAAAATTATTTTTAATTCATGTTTCTAAATACAAATTTTGGAAACAAAGTTTACAAAGTTTAAGAGTTCCTAGCATGCTCAAATACTCGTATCTGCTAAAAATTTTGTTATCCCAGCTTGAAGGAAAGAATATCACCTCCCACATTCCCTGTTAACCTCAATTTTGGGTTAATGTTTCTCATGACTAAGAAAAAAAGAAATATCTGTATATAGAAAAAGTCTTTCAGAAAACAAGAGGCTTTTGAAGTCAAATTAGATTAAACAAAGAATTAAACAAACAAACATGAAAGATAAGGGGTTGTAGTAAATTTATTTCAAGCTCTCAGACTGTTTCCCTTTTGGTTTCTCATTGTTTCTATTTTATGTATTATGATTCAGCTCACCTTCACCCTAAAGCTTTCTTGGATACCTGCAGTCAAAATGATGTGTTCTTCTAAACTCCCATGTTCTTTGTTCATAACTTTCTTACGATTCTAATCATTCTGCCTTACGGTTCAGCAATTTGTATAGAATTAGTTCCCATTTTCTGAACACATTATGTTCCAGAGTTAATTTAAAAACCAGGTTTTTTTTTAGAAGCCAAAGTACATATTCCCATACAACTAATAATACAAACGATGTTCCTATTTCCTTTTAAGTTCTATTTCTATCTAATCTAGTGACAATAGGAATATTTCAAATACACCTCTATTAATGACATTGCTTCTTCAAAACAAATCAATTCTATTATAAGGGGCAAATTACATAGATTCTAAACCTAGACTTGTCTGAATTCTCTGCTACTTACTAGTTGTTTGATCTGAGGCAAATTATTCAAATGTGTTTATTTGAGATTTCTCATTTATAAAATGGAGATAATAACAATATCTACTTCTTATCTCTGTTGTGAGGACTAAATGTGTTCATATATAAAGTGCTTTAGAACAGTACCTGACATATAGTAGGGATTATATAGGTTACTCTATAAATGTTATCATTATTATTTTCATTGCAACTTAGAGTATCAGGAGCTTATCTGCCCACATGTACAGGCATGTTTAAAAGTGAAAATATACAGTATATTTTAGGAGTTCACCTTCTAGATATAAGATAGATACTTAACTCATTGAACAAAGTGTCTCTTGGTCAGAAAGAGCATAACTAACTACTCCTTCTATAAATACAGATCAAATTTATTTTTTGGTCTACCTGTATTTCCAAGATGAGTGAAAATGGAAACAAAAATACTCTAACCATCAAAAATGAAATAAAAGTAAAAATAACAGTGATTATTATTGATATTATTTATCGAGCCCTTAAGATGTGCCAATCATAAAGTTAAGGGCTATCCATGCAATCCTCATATCCTCCCATTACAGATGAAGAAACTGATGGTCAAGGAGGCGAAGGTCTCTCACAGCTAATGAGAGTTAAAGCAAGAATCTCAAATTAAACCTTTCTGATTTCTAAATATTACTGTATTTCCACTCTACCAGAGACAGTGCTCTGAACCAGGTCCATTTTTTTTAGGGGCTGTTCTGCCACTTAAAAAATCTATCTAATTTTTCTAATCCTGTCTTCTTTATAGTGTCTGCAAGATTATAAGAATAATATAAGAATATTTTGTCAAACAATTGAATAAAGCCTAGTATACTTTATTCGGTGCATTATTTTTGATCAGTATTTCCTAAAATGTCTTCTCCTTCATTTGTCTGAGATTGCTAGCTCACTAGCAGTGTTGCTTTAGGATGCCACATTAGAAATTCTTCTTTCCCTTTGGAGTCCATGAATGTTTATCATCAGTCATGAATTCAGTCATCCAACTCTAACATATGACAAAATGTTGAATTTTTAATCTTGCCAAAGTAAAAATAGCTTTCTTATTTAATGTATCCTTTGTCCCTTAAATATATTTAATCTTTATTTTTGAAATGCATATTATGTGCAGAGCACATTGCATGCATATCTCATTTACTCTTCACAGCAACTCTCTGAGGTCTGTACTTTAATTATCTCCATGTTAGGATGAGGGACCTGAGAACTAGAGAAACTAATATCTTGCCCAAATTCACATAAGTAGTAGTAATATCAGGATTTAAATCCATGTAGAACTTCAGATACAATCGCCACTATTATTTTCAGATGATCCCTTATTACTTTGAGTTGAGAGAACAAAAATCATCTAACTAGAAGCAAAAAGCATGAGGCATTCACTCTCCTGCCAGTCCCTCCTTAAGTGTCTATATTGTAAACTTTTTAAAAGGAAGGTCTATGTATTCTTACTCATCTTTGTGTTCCTCACAATGCCTAAATGAACACCTTGATACCATGGACACGTAATAAGTGACTGATTTGAGTACATTATGGGATATCTAAGATACTGTTAATGATGACTATATTAGTCTATAATTAAAGGTTCAAACATTTTGCCTTAGGGCTAGTGGCCAAGTTTAGTTAATTTGGTTAAATGAGCTGTCTTTTTCATGTATTGTCAGTGTCACTTTTCATAATTGGATCAAGCTAATGCTATCCAGAAACTGTTAAAATGTATGAATTTAGAAATTCACAAATATGTTGGGTGAATATAATATATTGTGAGTTCTATAGCCAAGTGCTTTGCTTATTTTGGCAAGTGAATTTTAATTTCTTATGAATAACGTTTGATTATACACTGTGCAATATCATGTTTTAATATAAGTACCAATGCCAATATTTATAAATATTTTACATTGAGCAAACTTCTAAAATTTTAGTTAATGCTTGGAATTTCATCAGTTAAGAAAGTCCAAAATAATAGTTTCTTTAGCTGATTTTAAGAACTGTTTATAAAGTTCTGACTAGCACTATTTTGAAGAAATAAACCAGATCTGCTAACTAAGACATCCTATTAAGTGAGCCTGGTTTAAATAATTTTATTTTTAAAAAAGTCATTGGCATTACACATAGCAGGGAAATATTCAAGTCTCTACTAGAGATTTTTGATTATAGTATTAATTTGACATTCCCAGGTAAAAAAACAAATTAATTTAATGAAGGAAGGGTTAATCATGTATGAAGACTACATGACCAGAATAAAAAAAACTCAGCAGGATCTGAACATTTTTTTCTTTTCTTTTCTTTTTTTAAATGCCTACAGCATCTAGTCTTCCTAGGTGGTCTCCCATCCAAGTACTAACCAGGCCCGACCCTGCTTAGCTTCTGAGATCGGATGGGATCAGGCATGTTAAGAGCAGCATGGCCATAGACTGAACATTTCTGCTTGAGAGAGTTATATTTTTATTTAGGAGTAGTAACCAAAACTTTCATATTATACACATAGCATTTAAAAGAAATACTTATTAAAATGATTTATTAGCAAGTTAGTATAGGAATAATATATGTAATACAATGGCATATGTGGGGGTTAACTAAATGTTTTCCCCTTCGAAAAGTCTTTGATTGTGATGATTCTTCACCATGAGTAGACTTAGGGGTTGATTTGGTATGTCTATGTTTATATAGTCAGAGAACATTGTAATTAAAATAGACCTTCGAGACTCCAGGCCATGTATTATACATGAAAAAATAAGACCTAGAAAAGATAAATGACCTGCCTAAGATCAAATAGATATCTGATAGTGTATCTGTGACTCAGGCATTTTTTTTCAACTCTGCATTTAAGATATATTATCCTTTGATGGAAAGAAAAAGAAAGAAAAATTAAGATATAAGACTAGGGAAAGTCACATTGTTTAGTCTCCTCTGTAGCAAACTTCCCCATGACATGCAATCAGCCACTCTTTGATTAAAACTATACACGGACCTCACTTTCATTATTGGGTAGCTATAATTGCAAGAAAAATCTTCCTTATATTGATGTAAAATCTACGTGCCATTATTTCTTCTTTAGTGTTTTCTTTTTTATGCAAAATATCTATACCTCTTCAAGAATTCCTTTTATGACAGGAGTTTCAGATATTTCATCCTCTGATTCCTCCTTCTAGCACATCAATAAAATGTTTCGTATTTCAAGTTGATGCCTAGAATTAAACACAATGTGACAACTGGTATATCTGGATACTACCATAAGTATGTGGAAAATCTACTGTCTCTTGATCCAACCCCTATACTTTTGACTTTTTATATTAATTGTGCCTTTTGAATGGTTGCCCTTATGAATCAACTAAAGCCAAAAGTTATTTTTCGCATGGAATACTATAAATAGCAGACTTATATACTTATTTTTACATTGGTTTGTTTATTTTTATAATTTTTAAGTCAAAATTGACAGGATTAAGCATACCTGTTTGCTATCACCATCACCATCAAGAAAACTGTCAGTATGAATTATCTGAGTTGCTCAAGAAAGTCAAGATGATTAAATAAGAAAAAAAAAATTTAAGTCTACTTTGAGTTCATAATGGCACAAAAATAAAACAAGCAGTATAATATAAATTATAAGGTTGTTATGTAATATATACATCATAACATATCTTTTTCCCTATAAAAATGCTGCATGTTAATCAATATAAATTATAAATATTCTATTCTAGTTTGGGTCATATTCATCAATTCACTTCTAGAAATAAAAGCTAAAAAATAATTAAGTCCCCTACGATAGATGACGGGCTAAAGAAGCTGTGGTACATATATATAATGGAATATTACTCAGCCATAGGAAAAGATAATATACTGCTATTTGTGACAACATGGATGGACCTCAAGATAATCATGTTAAGCAAAATAAGCCAAACAGAAAAAGTTGAAAATCACATGATATCACTTATATATGGGATATAAACCTAAAAGCAACAAATGAACAGGACAAACAGAGACTCATGGACATGGACTATATAGACTAGTGGTTACCGGATGATAGAGGGAGAAGGGGGAGGATGTAGGTAGATGGGGTAAAAGGGGTCAAAAATGTAGTGACAGAAAGAAATCTAATTATAGGAGGTGAACACACATGTAAATATATATATATATGTATATATATATGCCTTACTGTTAAGGGGTACAGCTAAAACTTATTGGATTTTGTTAACCAATGTCACCATAAAAATAAACAAAAAATAGTAATAATAGTCAAATCACACAAAATTATGTTCATGCAAAGGTAAATGTTCCTTTCTAGAAATAGGCTACTGAATAAATAAACTAAATGATTTCAAGAAAATTCAATTATAGATAGTGGAATATAGAACCAGAACAATCAGACTAGTACATTGAGAATCTTCTTAAATGTTAAATCCTTAAGTGTTCACATTATCTACCTCATTCTCTTCCACTATTTTTCTATTTAGAGGCTGTAGGAAGATGGGGAATGAAATATCAGGGTAGCACTCTGAGATTGTCATAAAGATTATATTTTCGTGCTTGATAGCTGGACATCTGCTTTCCAAAAGGAGTGGCTTGGAGACAGCTATAAATGATCACCCAGAAGTTGAGTTCAAAAATTATATATAAAAGGTCTGCTTTCTTTTTAAGATCTCCAGAATTTGGGAACTAAGCTACCTGTTGCATTTGGCTCTGTGTTTCCAAATAATGTGAGTCTTTTGTCAGTATCTGACCTATTTCATTAATATTCAATGGATTGAAGACAGTGGTTTCTAGGATGGGCTATGTTGAACATGGAAAAGTTGCCTGGGTCACAGGCAATATATGAACAGAATTATATATGTAATTATATAAGAAGGTCAGTGTTCCTTAAAAGAGGCAGTGAATATCTTTTTGAGTCTTAAGTTTATAAGAATTATTAAGACTATTTTGTACATTTTATTAACATGCCTTGCATCTTATATAACAAAGATTTCAGGGGTAAATTGTTCTTGCGGTAGATAGTATAGAACTAAAGGTGATATTTTATAAAAATCTGATGTTTTTTAAATGTTGAGCACATGAAATCATTCCAAAGTTTAAAAAAAAAAATTTCTGAGTCTAATCCCAGATTTTCCTATGCAGAATCATCTTTTTAAATTATATTTTAGAGGATCAGAAATCATCTATAGTTATGAAATCTCTTATGTAATATCTTCTGCTGTAAACAGCTGTCTATAATTTACTTGAGATTTTCATATTACTGCAATTTAAAACCATAGTAATGCCAAGAGAGGGTCAAGTATATAATAATATTTTCTTCTCAGACACAAAGTTTATGCTCCTGAAAATCCATGAGGCAGATAAATACACACATTCAAAATATATAATTTATAAAGTTATAGATGTACCAATAAAAGTTTGTATAAATAATTTTATCTTGAATAAAAGTAGGTAAGCATAATAAATAAAGGCATAGTTATGATAATTTATATATCTTAAATGAGAAATTGTGAGTATGCACACTTCTTTTTTTATTCATCTAGTCATTGAATATTTATTGACCAGTCACTACCCTAGAAGATGGAGGTACAAAGATGAAAAAAAAATAAATGATACCTGCCCTTGAGGAGTTTATAATCTATTACACAGAGACAATATGATAGCAAATAAGTATAACAATGATTTTTAGTATCTTTTTTAAAGTAGAAACATGCATAGGCAAAATAGAGGCATAAAGGTTGAGTGCCTACAGGAGAACATATGTTCCAGATGCTGGTGATACAGAGTTGCACAAAAACTCATGTTAGAGTGGGGAAGGCAGAGAGTAAAGAGAAATAGTTGAAGTATAGAGTATATTAGATAGTGATGAGCAGGGGTGAAGTTTAAAATATTTAACAAGCAGTGAAAATGGGTACTAAGTCATCAAATAGACACCCAGCCACTCAATATAAAAGTCCATCTTTCAAATTTAGGACTTCTGGAATAATTTTTTTCAATTTTTTCATGATCATTTCCTTTACCTGAGGAAGTTTCTTCTTTTCAGTTTTCTGTGAAATCAAGTATTATTTTGTTCATTTTTTTTTATAAAAAAGACCAGTAATGATTATAAATGCATTTTAATATGAATATAATTTTATAATCAGAGTTCCTCCATCCCACACCAATTTTTCCTTCAGATTTCATAGAGAAAAAAAAAAGAAATTGATCTGGCTGTAAACAAACACAAAGTTATAGATCTGTGAAAGTTATTAACCTCTTAATGCCCCATTTAGCTTTTCCCATTCCACAAGAATCAATGATAAACACACCCATCCATTTTATGTTCCTCAATAAAGCAGAGAGTTAACATGAAATAAGTGCCTCTTGTTTTGTCTTTCTACCTGCTAATGTTTATATTATTCTAAGAAGATAGCACCACTACACTAGGGGTGCCACATGTGGCAGGTGCTTTTTAAGCTTCCCTGAATAGCTGTACCTATGATGTAGGGGAGCCCATGATCCACTTGAAATTCTATTTAGTTTGAAAGTGCCACAGTCACTACACTTCTCCTGAAGGGACTTAATTCCACAGATGCAAATGCTGGCTTCTTGTCATTCTGGATCATCTTTCTTTCTTCTTATTCTCATCCTTTAGACAATTGTTTAAAGACTGTTTTGAAAGTCTGAGGTTGAAAAATGATGAATTCCTGACTTACTCTCTTCCTCCTTATTTCCCTAGGTCGGAAGAGACCATCAGTAAGTGCATACTCATTAGATTTAGTACATTCCTTTTTGTCAAATCGTCTTTCCAAAGCTTTTTGTTTTCTGAACATCCACTTAACCACAGCAGTGAAACAGTGAAACTGCTTGTTGCTTTCCATTGAAAATTAGGTTTTGGCCCTGAGCCAAGCTACCTGAGCCAGCACTAATATAATTCACAACTGGAAGAAGACAATCAATTAATCAATACTGTAATTTGGAACTGACCATGGTAGTAACACTCACAGCTATTAGACTCAACTGACTGACACCATTTAGGATTAATGAGGTAGCAAGAGCAGGCAAGCCAAACATTCTTTTAAAGGCTTTCCCCCTAAAATCAAACCTCCCAATCTATTTTGTTATTTTTTTCTTATTTAGTGATATCACAGTGAAATTCAATGTAACTGAGAATTTGAAGGACAAAGAATCTTACCCATTACAGTAGTTTCGAATAAGAACGTTAATGAACCTTTAAGGTATGATTTTCAGGAAAACAGTTCAGTGTTAGACTCTTCTAAGAAATCTAAATACATGGCCTAAAAGTGCTTTTCTGATGTTACTTGGGCATTCCTTGATCCAATCTTATATAATCAGAGATTGGTTTATTTATTATTTGGATAAATAAATAGCCAACTTTTAAACTAAAAAACAAACAAACAAACAAAAATTTTAAAATAATTTCCAGAAAAACTATGGTTCACTCTGTTTTAATCCCTCAATAAAATGAATAAATAGAAATATAAAAACACACAGGATGTGTGGTGCTTGTAAATTAACAACAAATATTTACTCCTTTGGTCTTTTTTGGCAGAGCCATCAAATTTTACACATCTTATTGACAAGACAAGAGTTCCCCCCAAACCATTGGCTGGATATTTATAATGGTGTATTATTAAGCTAAGGAGGAAGTCTGTGCCTTTGTTGTTGCTTTTGTTGTTTCGGTTTTCTTTGGATTGGGCATAATAGGCTCTGAACCCTCAGACTACAGATAATTGTATAATATGTCTAACCTGAAATCTCAAAAACCGGCCCAGAGAAGTTAAGTATGATAATAGATTTTTGTTTTTCAACTAGAAAGAAATATATAAAAGATTCTCCTATAAATCTGGCAGAAAACAGGAAGAAGGAGTAACATAGCTGTACATTTTATATCACCATATATCTGAGAGTTATGATTTGACCAGCAATTTAACAACATTTATATAGACGGACTCTATAATAAGACTGAGCTCCATTTTCTTTTGTTGAGATATGATTGACATAGCACATTATATTAGTTTCAGTTATACAACATAATGATTTGATATTTATATATATTATGAAATGGTCACCATAGTTAAGTCTAGTGCATTGTTTTTTAATTGGAAAACTTAGTACAAATTTATTTCACTTTAATCTCCTAACTTTATAATGACAAACTAAAGAAAAGTACTTGGAATATAGTCCTGGGATTTATATTTTCTTTTCAAATACTTGCCATATATTAATAACCAAAAGGACTTTGAAAATATAAAAGTCCTCTTAGTACTGAGTCAGAGACACTGAATTTAGAAACTTTAATATGGTCTACAGTTGGTTAGAAGTCAAGACAAAATTCTCTGTAGTGTGACCTTTATATATATTACCTATGGTGTCTTTTTGGATCTTATAAAGTAAAATAAAATTTTAGAAATATCATGAAAGCTTTGAATGAGAGCAGTTAAAGAAAAAAAGAGAGTCTAAGATTTGCTAAGAAAGCAGTGTATTAAACAAAATGAGATTGTTCAATTAGAAGGTCATTGTTTTTTTATCCATATTGATTTTCCTTGATATGAATTTACATATACACTTTATAGCACCCAGTGGTTGTTTCCAAAGTAGAACCAAGTATTCTAAGTAAATGGCATTTCATGAAATGGGGCACATGTCCAATTTAATATATCATTTTTTATTATAGAGAGACACAGAAAAGCATTAATTCATTCTATTTGCCTAAACAAAGTCAATAAAGAAACAAAAAAATAAATTTTAATTTTAAAAGGCACTAGTTAATATTTTAAATAGATAAATGATTTTGAATCTTATTCAACTTTACCCTATAATATATTGTTATCCTCCTCTCAGAAAATAGAGTGTAAAATTCAAAATGAACTATTATATTTATCGTTTGTTGGATTTTTTCTGTCAAAAAAATCAGCTAATGCTTCTAAAGCTTACAAAGTTGAAAAACAAATATATGAATGTGTCTCATAAAAATGAAACAAAAATAGTCAAGCCAGTGTACAAGGACCATTTTTTTTTTAAGTTTATTGTTCATTTGCTTGTTTATATTCAACTTCATTTTAAGCAAAAACACTTTGAGCCAACTTGCAAAAATGTATATAATAAAATAAAGTATTTTTTATGCCATTTTATTTCAAAAGGAACTTAAGGAAGCTTTTGAACAGTCATGAAAAACAATAAAATAAGATTAAAGTTGCTAAAAATATACAGAAAATATAACAAAGGCAAGAAACTAAGGTAAAATATGGGAGATAAAAATAATAGATAAAGTTAAAATTACTTTTGCACATTTGATAAACAGTTGAGGCAACGCAGTATGGAGCATTATTTTATAGAGTCTTATATAAAGGCAAATGCCAATGTAACCTTTCTACAACAATGGTCAGCAGACTTTCTTTCTACAAAGGGTCATACTGAAAATATTTTAGACCTCATGAACAATGAAGACTGACTAGCAACTAGTCAACTTTGTCACTTTATATGAAAACAGTCACATACAAAACATAACAGTAAAAGTATTTACAAAAATAGGCGACGGGCTGGATTTACCTAAGCAATAATAATGAATTATAAAGTTACAATAAAAGAAGTACATGAATGCTGAAGTCATATTTCAGTAGAATTTATTAAACTAATCTGATAATCCCAGAAAGGCTTCTTGAGGAAGTAGTGTAAAGGGTAAACAAAATCAACCAAAAAAGAGGAGTGCTAAAGAACATTCCAGAGAAAGGAAATAAGATGTGAAGGCTTGCAGGAGGGCAAAAGCAGTACTTCAAGGAACTGGAAGATGTTCAATATGTCTGGACAACAGAATTTGAGGAGGGGGATGAGTAACGAGGATGCCAAATGTGCTGAGGAGTCTAATCAGTTATGACTTGTTTTGAAGTTTGAACTTTATCATAAGAACAATGTGAAGGTTCTAAAGGATTTTAAGCAGGAGAGTGTCATAATCATATTCTCATTTGTTCACTGTGGAAAGTGGATTAGAGGAGAGATATTGAAAAAAAGGCCAATTAAGGAGATGCGGCAACCATTCAGAAAGGAATGGCTTTTGCTTGGGCCTTGGTAATAGCTGTAGGAATAAAGAGAAATATCCAGAAACCAATCTGACAATAGAATCTAAATGATTTGGTGATTTACTAGATGTGAGAGGTATTCTCGGTTGGTGGTGATAGCATTTCAAGGATAGAGAACGCAAGAGAAGAATTAAGTGTGGAAGAGGGTAAGATCATTAGTACATTTCTCAAGATATTAAGCTTACTGTGTCTATGAAATACACACGTGGAAATGTTTAGTAAGAAGATGAACATATACAACTTGAACCTAGAAAAGAGGTTGTGCTGGACAAACAGATTTGTGAGTCATCAACCTACAAATGCTTTTTGAAGCTTTCGGAGTAGATGAATTTGCCAAAGGGTTCCTGGATTAGCTTCAATAAATCCTTAATGGTGAGGTGGAGGAAAAGACTAGAACTGAACCTTGAAGGTCATCAATATTTAAAGTAGAAACACAGAAAAAGAACATTCAAAAGAAAATAAGGAGAGGCCAGAGACAAACCAGGAGATAGTTGTACCAGGAGAGGCAAGAAAATAGAGGTTCATGAAGAAAAGATTCCAATAGTAGCAAATGCTTCCAAGAAGTCAAGCAAGACTGCTGTGCAGCATGTAGGCCTCGATGGCCTATGTGAGCAAGGTCTATTATATAGCAAGAAAGAAATGACAATATATGAGTTCAGGAAATTGCAATAAAAAATATAGATAATACATTCAAGAATTTTGACTGTTAAGGGGAGACGAGACAGTAGGATTTTCAGAAGTAATTTAGATTTTAAAAAGTTTCTTTATCTTCTCTTGTCTTCTTTTATCATTGAATAAACAATACATGATGAAATTCTGGTGTGACACATCCAGAAATGAAGGAGAAATTCAAGATACAGGCAGATGGGGAATGGAGAATTTACTATATTTCTAAAGAATCTAGAGGGAAGGGTTCAAGAGTACAGATAGATGGTTGATCAATTATGCAGATAAAAAGTCAAATCTTCCCCCACCCAGCAGGAAGAAGGAGAAGATGGATGCAGGTCATGGTCTGGACAGTGACAGTCCAAGAGTTTTCCTCTAGTGATTTTAAGTAATCCAGATTTGAGAGAGGAGATTGATGAGCTGAAGATCTGAGAGTTGGGAAGGTATGACATAATAACTGTGAAGAATAGGAATTAAGTTGTATAATGGAAAGCCAATAGAATTTCTGGACACTATTGAGAGCCTGGGTTAGGTTAGCAATTATGAGTGTATATTGATACCGATCAGCCCCTTTGTGCGATATTCTTTAGCAGTGTTTGGAAAAGTTTAGCAGCCTTGTTGCATTCATAGGGAAAATGTCACTGTAATTTTCTGCACAAAATGACCAAGGATAGTAGGGCATTGGATGCTCATATATTTTCGAGAAAATAGTCGAAGATCTTCCAAAGGCCTGACCGTCATATTTCAAATGCTGAGTCCCTTCTTATGTTATCCTACAGCTCTTTTAGAATTCAAGACAAATAATCTCAAAATGAAGTGCCTTTTAAGACTCTACTATAAATTAATAAGCTGAGCCCCCTTTCATGAAGGTATAGGAAAACTGAAAAAATTTAGCTAATTATGATATATGTGTCTATGTGTAGCTTATGCAGTAATGTTATCATTACTGTTATAAAATGCATTACATAGATTTCCATTTAGAAATAAAATGTAGTATGATACACAAGTGTATATGTATTTATCTAAAACATATTTTAAATGTATCTATAATTTTGCCACAGATGTCAATGCACAGCTGTGTCTTTATCACCAATAGACGTGAGGAGAATAATGCAAAATACTGTTATTCTCATTCAGAAGCCTGCATAAATCTTTTAAGTGTGTGCTCCCCCAGGATTTTATTTTATTTTTTAATTTACATTTCTTGAATTTTGTTACATCTCTAGCCACTCATTTTAATTAAAATTAAATTTAAAAATTAAATCTCTACTGCTAAGCTGCCTGGCTTGGAGCCCAAATAAGAACCACACATTCTCTTCCCTTCATCTCCTGATCACTTTAGCAAATTAAATATAAATAGAAGGAAAAGTGCCATATATAAGAAAAGGAAGAGTTAGCTCTCCAATTATATCTTATGACCATTAATTCTTTATGCTCTCACAGAGAAGAGGTTAATAGATGAATGCTGTTGCTACTTATCCTTGTCTGAAAATCAGAAAACACTTAGGCTTTGGTTAACCACCCTGTGGCAGAGAATAAATGTGAAGTTGTTCCTGAGAAGCAGCTGCCTAGGCAGGGAATAGATATTTCCTAACTCCTTTGCCTCTCAACCAGCAGCCCTCAACGTTTTTTGGCACCGGTGCTCCTATGAGAATCTAATGCCTGATAATCCGAGGTGGAGCTGAAGCAGTGATGCTAGTACTGAGGAGAGGCTGCAAATACACATGAAGCTTCACTAGCACCCACCACTCACCTCATGCTGTGTGGCCAGATTCCTATCAGGCCACCAACTGGTATGCGTCAGCAGCCCAAGGTTTGGGGCTCCCTACTCTAGATAAAACATTATTTGCACTAATGGAACATGAACCAAAGTGATGAGTGACACTTACTAAGCAAAATGATTGAGAATCACATGTGCTTTTCCTGTGTTTTCCTTCCTGATCTGTTAGTTGGAGAAAACTCTAAGATTCTTGACAAGATAGTGCCACAAAATGGAAGGAGTCTGGGTCCAAGTGAAAGATGACCCCATCTAGAATACCTGCTGTTGATTTTGATGTGAGAATAAATATGTCAAGCCACTGAGAATGATTAAAATGGATGCCCTCAAATCTCCTCAGCTGTACATTTACTAACAATCTTTTGGGTACTCCTATAGACAATTTAGTTTAATCAATTATATGTTGGTTAAAACCATTTTCAAAGCTAAATTTATTCCTAAGTTCTGGATGCTTCTTAATTAATACTTATATAAAAGTGTTTTCTTAATGACAGACATAAATCTACTCACTTTAAACCCATCTTGGGACCTTTAACATTAAGATAAATATAAATATCTCAGAAGGTAGAGAATGGAAATTTTGGCAAGAAAATAAGAAATTATTTTTCCTGCATTATAAAATGGACTTGAAGGTTTTTTATTTGTAAATTAGTCTAAAAATCTGAGAATATAACCATAATAGTTTGTCGAAACTAATTTAAGATATATACATATCTGACAGAAAGCTTACTTTTCTCAAAGCCCTTTCAAAATGAAATATTTGATTCTTATGATGCCTTAGGGAAAAAGGATGTCTATTTTACAAATAAATAAACAAGAACTACAAATAAATTTTGTCCAGTTCACAAACAGAAGTCTAAAGCTGGAAGCATATCCCTCAACAATTTGTAGGAAAGCTATTTCAGAGTCTTAATGACTGAAAATGGCCAAGTTACAAGGTTTAAGATGAAAGCTCATCTGATGCCTTTGCTCAAGGACACTGAAGCAGGAGAGAAGACATAGGCAGGGGCCAGGTATCTGAGCTTCTACTTTCTTGTGCAAGAAGGAAATGTCCACATTTAAGAATGTTCTGAATGAATCAGGTCAAGTTATGCTTGTTCAAATAAATTAGTGCTACGTTCTCAAGGAGTTTCACCAGGACTACAGTGTAACTTCTTACCTTTACAATAGACTTTTGATGCCAGTCCAGGATTATCCACAGATTCAAAACCACCACTAGCCTGCATAACACTTTTACATGAAACAAAACAAAACAAAGTTTTCTTCTTAGGATAAATACAGCTCTAAGAGTACTGTCTTTCCTTGGTACATGAGCTAGAAATTCACAATCATTCCGAGAGGTCCTACACAGTGAAGCAACTCTTACCGTGACTCCATGTTGATTTCTCAGTTAAATCAATCAATTTCATGATTTTGGCTACCAATGTGTGCCACTTTGGTAGGCCACAGAATTCTTTCTGAGAACACTGACTTCCAATGTCCCTTCTTTTGCCTCCACCTACCCTGACCTCAACAAATGTAAGTGTTCCCTAAACTGTTGAATTCTGGAGTTGCTGTTCTTATTTTGATGGCATGTCTGCATGATGTGCTTCATCATATTGAGATTGAATTACTGTACAAAGAAGACAATCTTTGATGGAAACACACAATTTTAATTAAAAAAAAAATAGCATTCTAGTTACTAGGTGTTAACATTTAAAAAATAACAAGGTCAATACATTACCCACTCCTAAAATCAAAAGAGAAAAAGACCCTTCAGTGTGTCTTACAGTAGGCATATATACTAAGGCAATAATCATCTCAGACTACATAATAAACTGATATTGTCTCTATGTTTTTTGATCCCATTATTTGATTTTGAATATCATTCTGTTCATTTCTGTATTCATCAGACTGTTCCCAAAAGGAAGACTTAAAAATAATCTATGCAATCTCACATTGCAAACATCATGCAAATACACACACAAATACAAAAGACAGAAATTGAGATAAGTTTATAAATGTAATGAATTTGATCATTTTTCTAATACAAAATATTGTTTACTGGCAAGAAGTGTTTATGTTGCTAAAATATAGAAAATAGTATAAAAATGAAAATGGCCACATAAACAAGAGTTGTCTTGTTTTGAATGCTCAAACCAAAATACAATCTTTTATTTTTCTTGTTTATTTGGTGCTGTTTTGGGAGAAAACTTATGCAAAGAACTGGGACAATCTTTAGCAACATATGAATTTAAAGTTATGTTATACTAATACTGTGTAACGAGTATGGACTGAACGATTATGTTTCCTCAAAATTCATGTATTGAAGTGCCAACCCCCGATGTGAGCTGTATTTAGAGATAGGCCCTTTATAAAGGTAACTAAAGTTAAGTGAGGTCATAAAGTAGAGCTCTGATCTAATAGGATGATTGTCCTTGTAGGAAGAGACACCTAAGAGCTAACTAGCTCTTCCTCCCTTTTTCCTCCCCCCACCCCACCATTTAAGAATACAGCAAGAAGATGGCCATCTGCAAGCCAGAAAAAAAAGTCATCACCAGAGCTATATGTTGTATAAAATACCAAGAATTTAAGCTTATTTCATTCTGATTGAATGTAACTTCATCTTTAGAAAAAAAAACGATAGAGGCTACTTGTTTTTGTTCACCCCATATATCAGTTTTAAAGAATTTATATTTATTCATTTGAGGTAGTAATAGAAGCTCATACTGTTGAAGAACTAATAAGCAAGGAGACTTCAAAACTGGCTGAATAATAGGTTTGGTTTCCTTCTTCACATTTCATAAAAGCAAAGGAAGAGTGCCCCTGTGCTCCTAATCAGAATGCCATTTATAGACTAACATGAGAAGCATGGTCAACATTCAAGTGCCATATCATGGCGCAAAACTTCTGTAATGCAGAATAACCTAGGGTTTATAATTAGTGAATGGCACGCAGTGGGGAGAATGTAAATATGTGTGTCAGCATCAAGCCCCAGAAAGATGTATTTGGTTCTTAATTCACAAGTAAATGTGTGCCCCGCTCATTAGTTCTGGTTCATGAAGATTCTAATCAAGCAATTTATCTGGTTCATTTCTTATGTGCCCTCATCAGCTGAAGTGCAGAGTCTACTCAACAGCCAGAAGAGATGAGATCAGCCTTGCAAATAAGTGTTGGCCCATTTGCCCAAGGCCCAAAAGAAACCAGGGTGAGATAAATGAAATAAGCCTCTTGGACTAGTCTCTATAGTGCCACAGAGATATTTGAAGTGAAAATAACAGTTACACCACTCATTTGGCACTATTTATATCCACACCACTCATTTGGCACTATTTATATCCACATCACCACCACCCAGTGATAAAGTTGGTTGATAACTACTTTTTTTTTATTTTTTGATGAAATATGTTTGCATATTTGTCTTTAGCATTAATCTCATACAATCACTTCCATTACGATCCTAGAGTCTGTCTGAACCAGTATAGGAACATCATGTTTCCCTTGAGACTTAAAAACAAATGAAGGAATGAAAAGGCTCAATATTTACTTTCAGTAAATATTGAAATGGGAGAATATTTTATCTAGATATATAGGACAAAATATTGTTCTGTGCACGTTAAAACTAGAATAAACGGCACAGGAAAAGAGAAATTTGAAGTTATAATTTTATATGTGCATGATGTCTTTATATGTGCATTCTAATCAGATACCCATGGATAATGCCATGGCCTGATTTTTCAAAAAACTTAGTGAAAAGATTAGATGTAGAGCTAGTTAGTTTTAACTGGTGCATGCAAATGAGTAAGAGTAAATCAGTGACCAATTCTTCATTCATACTCATACTATGGCACAGAAGGACTCACTCTAAGTCATCAAGGCAGAAAAAAATTTCACAGTACATTTCCTTTTAAAGATGTCTTCTTGTTGGCTGGGTTACCTTCCTAATATCCAACAATTTATGAGCAGCAAGATACAAATCAAATCCAGTCCTTAAGTGATTGATGAAAAAGTTCTCACAGGTAGAGTTCCCTAAACTGTTGTATTCTGGAGTTGCTGTTCTTATTTTGATGGCATGTCTGCATGATGTGCTTCATCATATTGAGATTTAATTACTGTACAAAGAAGACAATCTTTGATGGAAACACACAATTTTAATTAAAAAAAAAATAGCATTCTAGTTACTAGGTGTTAACATTTAAAAAATAACAAGGTCAATACATTACCCACTCCTAAAATCAAAAGAGAAAAAGACCCTTCAGTGTGTCTTACAGTAGGCATATATACTAAGGCAATAATCATCTCAGACTACATAATAAACTGATATTGTCTCTATGTTTTTTGATCCCATTATTTGATTTTGAATATCATTCTGTTCATTTCTGTATTCATCAGACTGTTCCCAAAAGGAAGACTTAAAAATAATCTATGCAATCTCACATTGCAAACATCATGCAAATACACACACAAATACAAAAGACAGAAATTGAGATAAGTTTATAAATGTAATGAATTTGATCATTTTTCTAATACAAAATATTGTTTACTGGCAAGAAGTGTTTATGTTGCTAAAATATAGAAAATAGTATAAAAATGAAAATGGCCACATAAACAAGAGTTGTCTTGTTTTGAATGCTCAAACCAAAATACAATCTTTTATTTTTCTTGTTTATTTGGTGCTGTTTTGGGAGAAAACTTATGCAAAGAACTGGGACAATCTTTAGCAACATATGAATTTAAAGTTATGTTATACTAATACTGTGTAACGAGTATGGACTGAACGATTATGTTTCCTCAAAATTCATGTATTGAAGTGCCAACCCCCGATGTGAGCTGTATTTAGAGATAGGCCCTTTATAAAGGTAACTAAAGTTAAGTGAGGTCATAAAGTAGAGCTCTGATCTAATAGGATGATTGTCCTTGTAGGAAGAGACACCTAAGAGCTAACTAGCTCTTCCTCCCTTTTTCCTCCCCCCACCCCACCATTTAAGAATACAGCAAGAAGATGGCCATCTGCAAGCCAGAAAAAAAAGTCATCACCAGAGCTATATGTTGTATAAAATACCAAGAATTTAAGCTTATTTCATTCTGATTGAATGTAACTTCATCTTTAGAAAAAAAAACGATAGAGGCTACTTGTTTTTGTTCACCCCATATATCAGTTTTAAAGAATTTATATTTATTCATTTGAGGTAGTAATAGAAGCTCATACTGTTGAAGAACTAATAAGCAAGGAGACTTCAAAACTGGCTGAATAATAGGTTTGGTTTCCTTCTTCACATTTCATAAAAGCAAAGGAAGAGTGCCCCTGTGCTCCTAATCAGAATGCCATTTATAGACTAACATGAGAAGCATGGTCAACATTCAAGTGCCATATCATGGCGCAAAACTTCTGTAATGCAGAATAACCTAGGGTTTATAATTAGTGAATGGCACGCAGTGGGGAGAATGTAAATATGTGTGTCAGCATCAAGCCCCAGAAAGATGTATTTGGTTCTTAATTCACAAGTAAATGTGTGCCCCGCTCATTAGTTCTGGTTCATGAAGATTCTAATCAAGCAATTTATCTGGTTCATTTCTTATGTGCCCTCATCAGCTGAAGTGCAGAGTCTACTCAACAGCCAGAAGAGATGAGATCAGCCTTGCAAATAAGTGTTGGCCCATTTGCCCAAGGCCCAAAAGAAACCAGGGTGAGATAAATGAAATAAGCCTCTTGGACTAGTCTCTATAGTGCCACAGAGATATTTGAAGTGAAAATAACAGTTACACCACTCATTTGGCACTATTTATATCCACACCACTCATTTGGCACTATTTATATCCACATCACCACCACCCAGTGATAAAGTTGGTTGATAACTACTTTTTTTTTATTTTTTGATGAAATATGTTTGCATATTTGTCTTTAGCATTAATCTCATACAATCACTTCCATTACGATCCTAGAGTCTGTCTGAACCAGTATAGGAACATCATGTTTCCCTTGAGACTTAAAAACAAATGAAGGAATGAAAAGGCTCAATATTTACTTTCAGTAAATATTGAAATGGGAGAATATTTTATCTAGATATATAGGACAAAATATTGTTCTGTGCACGTTAAAACTAGAATAAACGGCACAGGAAAAGAGAAATTTGAAGTTATAATTTTATATGTGCATGATGTCTTTATATGTGCATTCTAATCAGATACCCATGGATAATGCCATGGCCTGATTTTTAAAAAAACTTAGTGAAAAGATTAGATGTAGAGCTAGTTAGTTTTAACTGGTGCATGCAAATGAGTAAGAGTAAATCAGTGACCAATTCTTCATTCATACTCATACTATGGCACAGAAGGACTCACTCTAAGTCATCAAGGCAGAAAAAAATTTCACAGTACATTTCCTTTTAAAGATGTCTTCTTGTTGGCTGGGTTACCTTCCTAATATCCAACAATTTATGAGCAGCAAGATACAAATCAAATCCAGTCCTTAAGTGATTGATGAAAAAGTTCTCACAGGTAGATCAGAAAACAATGAGCACACCCTTAGTAAGAGACAACTCCTCCTGATTCTTATCTACACTATGGGCTCTATCAATAAACCGGCCTGGTATGATCTGGAGTACTGCTTCATTTGCCTCTTTATATCACGTTGTGATGAAAATTGTCACAATGTGCCTCTTTAGGCACTGAGCAATCTGTAATTTATCAAAGTGCCATCTTGCTGATGAACTGAAAAACAAACCCTGTCTCATCAACAACCAAAGCATTTTACATTAAAATATATTCTCTAATAGCCTCTAAAATTAATCTTCCAAGATGATTTCTTTAAAGGAAAATAAAAATAGAGAATATTTTCACAGATTTTGCTAGCTGATATTCAGCTCTCAAATTTTTGAAGGCTATCTTATTTAAACAAAACCCACTACTTTAACCCTTTCGTTTCAAGTTCCTCTGAGGAAAGTTCAACTGATTGTTGAGACGTTCTGTGCACACCCCCAGATGCCTTCCTGCAGGCCTTGGCAGTACATCAGGAGGCCACTTGTATCCAGGAACATAGGTTTCAACACATTTGCCTGGAGAGGTCCCAGAGTCTAGGAAGCCTGGGAGGCTAGTGGGTGTGAATTATCTGATTTTGAGCTGTGAAGTTTGGAGATGAAGGAGGGAAAACAGAAATGCAATAGTACAGGAGCTGCTCAAACAAAAGCCCAGACTCTCCAAAATAATCATTACTTTGAAGAACTATAGTTCAATGAGATCCCAAGTAAGTGCAGGAGAAAGTGAAAATATTTGAAAAGGATAATGGGACTGGAGACTACTGCCATTCTTATACCTAAAAGAGAGTAATTGAGTTGGGAGGAAATATTTAATGATGATGGTGCATAGAGGTAAAGCAGTAGTCTGGTGATACCACATAAAATGCAGTTACACATGACATTTTCAAAGTGTGTCATCAGGTACTAACAAGTCAGCAAACTGCTTTTCAGTTTTTTCCCACTAAAGTATTTCTATGGCAGAAGAGCATGAACAGATCCACCAGGGAGAATTTAATTGGATTTTTTTTTTTATCAGAAACATACATCCAAAATGTCCATTCTATGTTGTAGTATATCTGCCAGTGTTAGTTTAAATATAAAAAAATATATATTTTTTAATTATATGATTAAGCTCCTTGATGTACGAGATGAGCTTATTTTATTTTACCACTAAGTGCCACAAACCTAGCCTAGCACAGAGTAAATAATCGCTGCATGTATGTTGAGACTCTAGGAAGATGCAGACTGATCATGCTGTGGTTTCTCACACTTATTCCCTGGAACACTAATTGTAACCTCTGATGGTAAGAAGCAGATGACAGGACCTATCTTGGTCACAATAACTTCTTCTGGTTAGACATAATAGAAAGCAACCTCTTATGTTTTCTAAAAATCAAGAATATGTCACTTCAATAATCGATCTGGTGATGGGCAGCAACGCTTGTTACAAAACAGGGTGTTATCACTTGTGTTTATAAAATGGGTCTTCATATATAGCAGCCTACTTGTATGTAAAGTTTTTCAGTGTTTACTCTTTATATTGAGCCTTATATTCTCAGACTTAAACAGAAATGCCCTATCACACACACATACCCAAATCAGGAGTTAGAGTTGCCTCAGCAACACACCCTTAGGACAGAATAGCACAGCAGGGCAGAGGCAGCATCCAGATGTCTTTCATTCCGAGGTGGAAACAGACTTGGAATTTATAGGTCATGACATAAGGACAAGAATGCTGTACTGACTGTATTTCCATTTGCAAATTTTAGCAAGAAATCTAGAAAAAAAAACTTTCCTTTTTATATATAAGTGACAGTTGTTATCACTCACTTGAATTGGAATAGAGCCTGGATTTTTTTTTTTTTTAACCTAGATGACTTCAATGTTTGATGAAGTGATTGCCAGGTGTAGCTATGAGCTTTCTCTGTATAGTCGCCATGCACAGGTTGCCAAAACAGCTTTTATAGAAGCGGACTGCTAAATTGTTTCAAAGTTGATCCAGAAAGGAATTTTAGTGAACAATCTGATCTGATTTATGAAAGAGCTCTGAGTTTGTTGGCAACCGAATAATGTTTTACAGCGTACCTCTCTTGTCTCTTATCACCACCACTGTCCTGCAAATAAGTGATCAACAATTACCAATGACAGTAATAGTAGCTAACACTGTTGATTGTTCACTCTGTGTCAAACAGTGGGTAAGGGCTTTATAAGAATATCTCATCTCATCCTCACAGTAATTATGCGAGGTAAATAATGTTATCATCCTCTTCATTTGATAGAAAACAGAGGTTGGGGATTGATTTTGTACCTTGTCAAAGGTTACCCAGATAGTAAGAGGCAACATTGGGACTCCAACCTAAATAGGCTGGAAAAGCTGAGCACTGTAACTATTCCAGTTGAGACATGGTATAACTGAAAATGAAGCCTCTTACATAAGTGAACAATACTCTCTGGAATGCTAAACCTGTTGTCTAATTGCTCATTGGCTTCTCCATAGGCAGTATTAGCTAGCCTACTAAGACATACCCCTCAATTACAATCTCCATTTTTAACTGCAACATTTCGTTCTGGCTTAGTAACCATATAATTTTCTTATTTTTATCACCTCAGGTTTTATTGTACTAGTAAACAAAGATGAAATTAAATATTCATTAATATCCTGAAATAAATACCTCTGAATGAGGATGGAATGGTACATTGACCCATTTATTTCATCAGAGTGCAATGTTAAGAGCCATTCAAGGGTTTTTTTAAAGCATACTTTTCAAAGCAATAAACTCGCTTAAACTGGATTATTTTATTATATTTTATTTTTGAATGATTAGTCTCCATGCCTCCTTTCATCCTCATCTGTCCCCACAGTTTCATTTCAGATTGGGACTAAGCAGTCTCTTTTTTAACAGTGGATGCAAAAATGTCAGCCATATGGGGGTGAGTACTTGGTGTTCATGGCACGTATGCATCAAATGACAGGACATCAGGATCAGGTTCTTCTACAAAAAGGAGCTGTATTTTTTTTTTCTCTCTCTCCCTTCTGTTGAAGTCAATTTGATTTCCACGTGTAATTTCAGGTTGGGTTCTTTAACTTCATATATAAGCAATTGAAGTATATTGTATTTTCTTCTTTATAAACCGAATAGTAAGCCCTTTTAAGTACCACTGAGATTCAGCTTCTAGAAAGATTGCCATCTCATTTTCCTGATTTATCAAAGCTACTCTGAGGTAATTCTATAAAGCCTGTTAAAATTAAAGTAACCCCTGAAGCAAGGCATGCATTTTTTTTTTTTTCTCTACCAACAGCTCTTTCTCTGGCAAAAAAAGAAAGAGTTCACCAGTGCTTATTTCCTTCTATACATTTGTGTTTTCTTTGCAAATGCAATATAAAAACTAAATAAATCATAACCCTTACATATATATATCAACTTATCTTTTCACATAAATTTTGCTTATTGCATTCTTAAAACAAGCCCTCTCCAGCTGATAGTGGTTCTCCAACTGTAGCACTTCAGAATCAGTAGGAAACCTTATTAACACACAGAACACTGAGTCCACCTCCCATACCCACCTCCTTTCTTTCCATAATTTCTGATTTGGCATGTGCAGGATGGGGCCTGAATTTCTAATAACAAATTCCCTTGTGACACTGATGCTGTGGGCCCAAGGAATACATTCCACAACCTCTACTCTAGAAGAGTCTACAAACTTTTTTTGTAAAGAGCCAGATAGTATTTTAGACTTTGTAGGATATATGGTTTCTGTAGCGAGCAACTGCTCAGCTCTGTGGTTATAGCATGAAAGCTGCCACAGACAGTAGAGTAACAAATGAACCTGGCAATATTCTAATACAACTTCACTTATAGTCGCTGAAGTTTGAATTTTATATAATTTTTACATGACAACATATTCTTTTAAAAAGTTTTTTCAACCACTTAAACCATGTAGAAAAGAGCATTCTTAGCCTGTGGGCAGTGCAAAATCTGGCCATGGGCTGGATTTTATCTTCAGGCCATAGTTTGCCAATACTGGTGCAAGAAGGAAGGGATACATAGAACACCCAGTATCAAAATTCATGGCAAGTAGCAAATAAAGACTTTATTCTAAAAAGAAATTGATAATAATATCAATGCCCCCAGAAGGTTCATTCTACTACAAAAGGAACAAGTTGGAATTTCCAGAATCATTATGATACTCCAAAGAATAAATTGGCCAATTGATAAATTGGGTCATTTATCACTACTGAAGTTTCTAGACACCTGTAAATAATAGAATCTGGGAGTACTTATTAAATGGGGAAACCAGTTTTTAAATTTCTAAAATTAAAAGAAAAGAAAAGAAGGATCATTTCTTTTAAGAAAGTCTAATACTCATTGTGTACTAAATGTTCCAGTTTGATGGTAGTTAAATATACCTTGGGCTCAAGAATTTCAAAATCTGTCAATTTTTAAGAATCAATCAAAAACACTTTTTTTTTACACAACACTCTAAGTCGAAATATTTTTGAATGACCATATTTTTGGTAGCCACTCCACATTCATGTTTAGTTGTTATTGTTCTAAAAACTTCTGGAGTTAGTGACCACAGTAGTAGAATGATTCACCAGTTTATAATTTATGCTTTCTAAATCACTCTGCTAGGAAAGAATAAAATAAAATAAATCACCCTGCTAGGTCTAAAGATTGTTTTTATTAGTAAAAATGTCATATTAGTTGCCAAACATATTTTTGGTCCTTTATAAATGATACTCACTACTTTTACTATGTCAGAAATAGTCTGTAAGGCTGGATTTTCATTGAAATAATAAAACATTTTTGCAATTTTAAATACATCTTTATTTAATGATGTGGATGCTGCATGAAGTGATCTCCAAGGTCTCTTCGAGCTCTAAAATAAATTAGTTGTGAGGATCTATTTGTGGTTACTATAAGCCCTAATCAAAGGAAAATGTCTTATTATAGTGGTACTCAAATTTTAATATGCATAAAAATCACCTGGGGTTCTTATTAAAAATGCAGGCTCCTGAGCCTCACCCTAAAGATTCTAATTTAAAAAGTCCAGGGTCCTAAATATTGCATTTAAAACAAGACTCTAGATAACTCTCGCCTAGATGCCCCAGAAATCACATGTTCTGGATCACATCTATTCAGTATAAGGAGCTAAGACTGGTGAAAACTGCTTATCGAAACCCCTCTTTAAACCACATCCATGATCTGACATAATTGAGGACTCATTAGAGTGTTTTTTTTTTTAAAAAAAAAGAAAGTTTATTAAGTGGGTGTAGTAAGCTAAGAAGTTACATGAAAGTGGTTTCAAGCCTTGTCACTCTGTTCTCCATGATGATCCCAGAGCAGAATTTTCTCCATCAGGGTGATCTTCCTTGGGTTGCATTGATTAGTGATGTATGACTACGTTCATTACCATTCTTTAGATGTAATTTGATTTTTTCTGGGCTCTATCACCCACTACCTGTTTCCTGAGAGAAATCACAGGTACCAGAGCATCCTATGAACTTGAACAAGAAAGAAGTACATGGCCATAGTCTCAATCTTTGATTAAAATTCAGTTCTCTTATACTGGACCAACTACCTGCTTTTACATCAAGCCAAAGTAGCTAAATCCCCATAGCCTAGTTTAGACATGAAAACATATCTCTTTTTACCTTATTTCCTCCTAAGACCCACTCTAAGAAGTCAGATTCTTATTATTATTGGCCCAGCAGCTTTTTTCAGATTTGGGGGAGGAGATTAGAGTTTAATTCATGTTTTATGATGTTTATGTCTAGCTTAGAAATTAAGGCATATTGATGATCAAGTATCACTGATTAACTCAAAGCTATTCTTGATTATTATATATTCTAAATTAAAAGCACATAATATGTAAATCTAAAGAAATTCAGTACACTTATCTTTTTTCCCAAAGAAAATTATCATAAGCAGTAATAATAGGAAATTCTCTGTATACAGCTTGTCATTTACTAGCCTATTCTCATTCTTCTAGAGAGAGTGGTCCCAAAGAGAACATTAAGAAAACTCTACCCGTATTTGACAGGACACATAAATTATCTGCTTTACTTAAATTGTGTGTTCACTAAATTGGAAAGTGATTCACAGTAGCTAACTTAGATATGTTGCATATCATATGCAGAATATCAGCTATATCTTTAAACTACATTATTAATATATCTTGAATTTAAGTTATCAGACCTATGATTTCATATTAAATCATACAAATCATGATAATCCTTTTCTGCTGAAAAATAATTTTTAAATTTTGCTTGTTAAACTTGCAGAATATCTTTAAGTAATAAATTTCTCAAGTGCTGAAGTGATGCAGTTATAATCATAACATGATATGAATACCTTTAAGTTGTGATGAAAAGATTTTCTTATACTTTTCATGACAATATTACTTTTTTGATATACTAAATTACCATTAAAGAATATTTTAAATCACTTCAATAAATCTTAAAGTGATTTTCAGATATCACTTAATGTTTCCAGATGACATAACAAATGAACCATTTCAGATTTCATTGAAAGCTCTTTAGTACATATCAGCAGACTATTTTGGAACAGTTTCAAATAGTGACAAATTGCAGTAAATCATCTCAAGGCAGCTCAACACCACTGCAGCCATTATAAGGTAGAATGCAGGGCTTGGTAAATCACACAAGATTACATATCAACTCAGTGTTGTCATAGAGCAGAATAGGAAATAAAAAGCTGCCAGGATGGAATGTTCCCTTTCCTAATACTTCACTCCATTTAACATGTATTTTAATGTGGACACATTAGAGGGATCTGTAATAAAAAAAAAAAGGAAGTACTCCCTACTTTTATTTATTAGACATTTGGCTGGCTTGTTGAGGTATCACTATGATAATGAAAGAGTTGACCTTAGCAAAAGTGTGCCATCTACTTCCATACACAGAACATCTGCTACTAAAAGGAACAACAACAACAAAAATTCTTAACACCTCTTGTTCAATGATCACATAATACCTCATAAAACATATTACATGGAATAAATCATTTTTAGTTTATTTCAGATCAGTTGGTACAACTGGCCAAGTATTTTTTTTTTTTTTTGAACATGTTACTTTTAAAACCCTATTGATTTTTCACACAAGGATTGGCAATATCAAACCTTCCCTGCTCTGAAGATGGGTCAATTGTTCATTCAAAATTTACTACCAAATTAGTGGGCAAATTAGTTTTCCATCACATACAATATTTGTGAATGCCTGATATACTGAACTTTTAATATTCAAGATATTTGAAGAGATCCATGTTATGATGATCTGTGATTGTTAATTATGCCATTATTAAACATTCACTATTTTAAAAATTACTGTGATTAACATCCACATTACCATAAAAGATTTGCATCAATGATTTTCATTTAAAAGGGCGTCGTTCAATGCCTGATCTTTACTTGGAAAATATAATAGAAGGTGATAACTAGTTCAACATTTATTCAGTATAATGTAGTTAACATGATTAAATAATTATAGTAAACGGAGAGAGAGCAAGGTTGTGGAAAAAAACATTGTAATAAGAGTCAAAATTGCTAAATTCCAACCACTGGTTACCTTTATGACCCTGGGGAAATCATTTTCTTTTTCTGTGTATTAAATCCTTCTATCATAACATGGTACAAGCATTTTATAAAATTGGTGTAAACATCAAATAAGAGAGTTGATCTGGCAGCATCTCAGATTTGAAAAAATGGCACAATCCAGTTGGTATTTTATGAGAATTTGATGGGCTATTTGCAAAGGTGAGAGGAGTAGAGACCGAGAGATAGTGAAGTATGACCACTTGAAGGTGTAGGGGAAGGGGAAGGAACCCAGAGACAGAAAGACCTGTATGGAGAGAGCAAGTTCTCAGGTGCTCAAACCTTCCCTGGAGGGATACAGCTGGTCCCTGGTGAGCACTCCATTCCTTGCCTCCACCAGTGTTCTCCAGTGGGTGCACTTAGTAGGAAGCCAGAGGCCAGGAAGCCTGACAATGTGGCCCCTCTAGGTCAGCCTCCCAAGTCTAGAGCAGGAAGCAGAAGGGGAGATATAAAGTTAAAGGAGCAAATGGAAGACATTTAGGACAAATGGGGTATGCAAAAATTCTTTGAAAATACAAACCAGAGAAATAGGATTCAATAACAGAAGTCAGAAAATTTTTCTTGTTTCCTCTGCAATTGTGAAACTTTAGATAAATGTTGCAGTTTCATTTTATACCAAGTGGTCTATAGAAGCTAAAGCATCTTTGGTTAAGCTTAAAACATGCAATGAACATTATTAGAAAATGTTAAAATACAATGGTCAGTTTAGAGATTATCTGGTGCAGAAAAGTCCCTGATAACTTGGGCAAAATTTCTAAGCAAGGATTTCATAGCAAAAGAAGTAAATGCATTTTGAAGTTGCTGATGAAAACCACATACCCATCAGGGCTTCAGTAAGATTACCAAGTTTGTGAAGTAACAAAGAAAACCTCTTTTTAAAAATGAAACTCTCCAATTCATTATAACACCTCAACTAGAGAAACTATAATTTATTGCCCATTGACTCACTTATCCTGTTCCTTATGCCAGTCATTCTGCTGGTCCTGAGGCCATGTCCCTAAAGACAGGGGTATCAAAAGTCCTCTAGAGGTGGCACCAGAACACCTGCTATACTATTCTTCCAGGGCTTCCTGAGCTTTGCCTCTATGAAGCTTAAGTTGTTATGAGCCTGCATATGAATAGTTTTTGTTCAAAGCCCACACTGGTTTTGTGGAACTGCAGGTGGTCCCCACAAGCAAAAAGAAAAGGCTAGAGCATTGAATCACTCAGTCTTATCAGCACCCCCATTTTAATTTCCTAATAGAGCTCCCACTGAGATGATCACTATAAGGATGGATGTGTATATATAGCAGTCAGACAACATGCTTTGTAGATATTACCAAGAGAACCTATTGTTGTTCACTAGGAAAAAGGAGACATGAGAAGAGCAGCTATGAATGATAAACTTTCATGATACCCATGGCCCACCTTCAACCGTCAAGCAGATATTCCAGGCTAAATAATTGTACTTTCCCAGAAACTTTGCTGACTGAACTAATTGTGTGTGCGTGTGTGTGTGTGTGTATGTGTATATATGTATATATATATTTATATTTATATTTATATATCATAATATATAATACACACACATATAGAAAGTGCTTATTCTTAATTGTGTACACTGTTCCACATTGGTCAATGTAGGAGATTTGGTCCCTGAATTATGTCTTTACCAAACATAGGTGGCTAAGGGAAATCATAGAACATGTTGAATTTTATCCTAAATGCAGAACCATATTTTAATATACTAGAAAAATAATAAACTAACTTTGTGGTTTATTGTTTCCAATGTCGATGAGGCTATCTGTAAAAGAGAAACTAGTATTCTAAGGTAAGTCAGAGTAGGCTAACTGCTGCAACAAATGATCCCCAAAATTGACTGGATTAACACAACAAACATTTTTTATTTATATATGTTATAGTCCAGGGCATTTTTCAAAGGTGCTCTGTTCTATGAAGTCATTCAGGAACCTAGATTTTTCCTGCTTCAGAGTCTTGTAAACTTTGCCTGAAGGGAGGAGAAGAGAATGGTGGGTACGGGGAGGGGTTTGAGAGACAGAGAGACAGAGACAGACACAGACAGACAGAGATAGACAGAGACAGAGAAGAGGAAGGGAAAGAGAGAAGGGGAAGGGGAGGATAAATGTGGTACTAAGGAAATTTAAGCACAGGTCTGAATTATAAATAATTTTTGCTTACATTTCATTGACACTAGGTCATATGACCCTATCGAACTGCAAGGAAAGTTTAAAAATGTAGTCCAGCTACATGCCCAGAAAGTAAAGGAAATGAGGGTTAATATGCAGCACTGTCTCTCTGACAATGGCTTTCAGAACTTGATTTATTTGTGGGGCATATTATCTGTGTAACAGAATCAGAAAGGTACTAAAGAGTGACAGACGCAACCTTTGAAAAATCTATGAGGGTCTCCTAGACTCAAAAACTCAGTGGTCCAAACAACAGCAAAATTTAGATAGCAACTGGAATAACATGCTCTACAGGTTGTTAGTGGGGGTATAAATGTGAGCTATGGACACATATACTGAGCATCTAGCAATAAAGGAGAAAATAAGGTGAGGCATTCAGTTATATGTTGGACAACAGCAAAAGAGGCCTTTCCTCCCCACCCCCAAATATAGTATTACACAGTAACTGCATTCTAGAAATGTTCTTTACTATTACAAACTGCTCATTGACTTTGGTTCACGACTATAATAAATATTTTCTCCAAAAAATAATAAATAAATAATAAGGATTCTGCCTTCTTCATCAAGAACAGCAAGAGATATGCATACAATTATTCCAGATATTATTCCCATTTCTTTAGCAAGTAAAAATCATACGACAGGGCATTAGGATACTACAAATTTATCCTTTTTATCCTTTTGCATTCTTTTAACATATATTCTTCTGAATAATCAAATAGTCATTTACCTAAGTTTAAGATAATTGATCAAAAACCTCACAGACTGCCAGTATAATCTAAAAGTGGAGAAGCACCAAATTTGGATTTGAGATCTACGGGTGGCTGTCTGGCTTTCATATTTACTGGTTATATGTCGAACAAATAACTTAGTAAAGAAAACTTAATAAAGCTAAGTATCATTACTGTTTTTATGCTACTACTTAATGTCTACTCTAGTTACAATAATGAAATATGATATTGAATATATAAGAACTATAATTAACTATAAGCCCAGAATGGTAACATTAGATTAAATGTGAAAGGACCTAATTTGTTCATTTTTTCAACAAATATTTATCAGTGCTCATTAAAACATAGAACTGTTTATATAGTTCTATGTTAAAATTCTAGTTACATATTAAAATATATGGCATAAACTCAATTATTACTTATGATGCTCAGCTGGTAAAAAGCAAGCTAAGGAATGCACTTTTGAAGCTTCAGATCTTAGCCTTTCCCTCCCACATAAAGGTGTCATCTTCCTTTAGCACAATGAGTACACTAAAATTTTTAAAAGATAAGGTGTTTATTAAAAGTAAAATATATGGAAAACTGTCACAGGCCATTTTTAAAACAACTACAAAGAAATATATATATATTTATATTTATGAAGTTCTGGTAGAGCCACTTTAAATATAAGAACTGCTTCTGTTTCGAGAGATGTTTGCATTTTATGTACAAATAGGGCAAGAATAATGGTGATGATGATGATGGTGGTGGTGGTGATGGTAATGATGATGATAATGATGATGATGACGATTTTATCTAACAGTCATTGAGAACGTCTCTTTGCCAGGCACATAAGTGATTCCACATTGCATAACTGCCTTAATTAAATCTCACCATACTCAATGCGAGGTCTCCATTTGGCAGATAAAGCTGAGGCTTAGAGTGGGTAATTTAATTGCTCTTGCTTGTTTCTTTTTATAGTTCTCAGATCAAGTAGTCACATTTTGGGAAATAATCATGCATGCAGTGTTTCCAGGAAAAAAAAAAAAAGATTCAACAGGTGTTATTTATCTGTCTTGAAAATTCAAAGCCTATCATAGTACAAGGAGCTTGATCTTTGGCATAAGACAGATCTAACAACCCAGCTCCATCCCTTACCAGCTTTGTCATTTTTGGCAAGTGAACAAATATCTCTGAGCCTGTTTTCTCAACTGCAAAATAAGATAATAAAATCTATTTTATGATTTCTTTTGGGAGGGAGTCAAGATATTATATACAAAGAGCAATATTCAAGAAATGCAAGATGGTGTTAATTAAACCTGAGTTGAAGCCAGATAAAACAGAGATAAAGAACTCCTATTTCTCTGCTCAACATAAATTTTTCAATCATATGAGATAGACTGATGCACCAGAAATTCAGCTGCATTACACCACTGACAAAGAAACACTTTTAACAGAAGCTCCTAGTATGCTGTGAGAGCATAGTAAAGATTAATTCTAACTTGCTTAATATTTTACAAAGAAAGTCATAACATTTTACAAAGAAAGTCATCTACAGATTTAAATATACATCCATGGTTATTCTACAGAAAGTTAAAAAATAATCCCATACCCTCGGAGACATTACGGCTAAGAAGGAATTAGATATCCATTTGTCAGTCTCCTATATTTTCAGACAGGAAATATGAGGACACTCTAAATAAAGGCTTCTGCAAAAATTTGTCACGCAAGTTATTCATAGCTTATAACTTCTCAACACCAGATTTGATAACATCTAGTCAGTTAAGGTTTTCAGGAGAGCAAGAGAATGGGAAGTTTCACCATAGTTATCACATCTGGTTTAAAACAGAGGCCAAAGAAGGTGACACAGAAAATTTGAGGCTTACATATAAATTATTGTTACGGTAGAAATAAAATTCCATATATGAAACCTGAAATGCAACTATTGTAACAGGAGAGTCAATAATTTTAACAGCAATTTGCCTTACTTACTTGACTCTGCAGTTTATAAACTGTGAAAATATTTTTCTGTGATTCCATTAACAATAAATTATATTTTGAGCAAGTGAAATCATGTAATTGGGCTTTTGAGATTGTTTTTTTTTATTGTTGTTTTGTTTTGTTTTAAGCTAATGTCTTAAACTTAAGAACCAAACAGTAAACAAGAAGAAAATGTCACCTTTCTCTCTCGGCACTACTACTGGAGATCTAGTTTATCTCTGAGTGAGCCAGAGAAAGAATAAATCCCGATCAAATTACAAATCTTAAAAGCAATTTCCAATGGGAATTTCACAAATTGAGAATGCACAGCTCCAATACCGATATGTTGTTTATTTTACTTCCAAAATTATTCCACAGTTCCATTCTCTTTTCACATTTATTAAACTTATCATGTCTACAGCCATGCTACCATGAACAAGTCCGATCCCATCTGATCTCGAAAGCTAAGCAGGGTCGGACCTGGTTAATACTTGGATGGGAGACCAACTAGGAAGATCAGGTGCTGTAAGAGTAAAAACTAAAAAAAATATGGAATTGTAAGCTGACAAGGTCCTTGCAATCTGTGAGGTCAACCAAGGGTTGCCTCACCTAAAAAGTAAAAATAAAAATACATAAACAAACAAACAAACAAACAAACAAACAAATAAATAAATAAATAAAACACCTCATCGTATAGACAAAGACCATATTTAAACTACTGACTTGTCTTGGAAAACCTTGGACTGTTAAATGGAGGCAATGTAAATGGTTAACTAAAACTGCAAAATTTTAACACTTAGAATATTTGCTTTACCAAAAGAGAATTATTTTATGTAAAGTTAATCACTTTTGATTTTATATTATTATACTTGCTAGCCTTTTTCCTTCTAGTCTTTCCTTTCTAAAATCCAATTATTTATATTTGGGATGTTCCATTAACTGAGTTTTAATGATCGTTATTCATTATGTACTCAAAGAATTTCAGATAATAATTTTAAAGTGTTTGGATTTCCTTCTATAAGAATCTATAGTTATTTAATTAACTTGAATAAGTAAATAATCAAGAGGAAAATATCATATAGAATGCAACCATCTTATAGTAAACTTTAGTCTAAAAACTACCATGACTAAAAGTAGATGTTAGAGACTTAAAAATCAAAGTGAAACTAAAATTCTTGAGATCTTAGTGCTTGCTATTTTTTCCTTAGTATAAATAAACTTCATGAATTTACTTTTTTTTCAACATTTGATGAGGTAGTGAAAGCTGAAAATTCACCTTCAGATATCATAACACTACCCTAAAGAGTTAATAGAGATGTTTTATTAACAAAAGAAGTAACTTGTTTTCTCAAATTACTATGTATGTGTGTGCCTATATATGTGCGCACATATGCACATACATAATGGCCATATATAAGACAATTTCATGTTAAAAATTGAATTTCATAGTTTTCTCCATTATATTTATAAGTGTGTCATAAGCTAATGAACTTATTCCAAAATACCTACACGACCACTGGAGAATAAAAGGGAAGGTAGTGAAATTTTCTTTTCAATATCAATATTTCTAATTATTACCAAGTACAGCTAATAATCTCTAAACTACTAAAAGGTGTTTAGTAAAATATTTTCTTATAACTTGTCACTAGTAGTCAAATTTCTAACATATGGCATATTTTTATAATAGTTTGACCCAAATAATTCTGCATCCAGTGAGTTTAGTGTTGGATTAATGTCAGTATTTCTTGGTAATTAGATTCAAACCCAGTTGTTTCCCTCTTTAGTGTTTTTATTATGCTTAATATCCTTCTGGGTATGTAGCAGGGAAGTAAAGCATTGGAAGCCTTTTTCTTTCTCTCTAGTGCTGTCTCTTGCAGCCATGTGAAGATCTCATGGTGGCAGCTATAGTAGGGAAAATGATTCAGTCATCTTGAGTGTCTTTTAGACACTGCGTATACACATATTGATTTGGGCTGTTTTACTCAAACAATTCAATCCAGAACTAAGGAAGTCAGATGTTTCTCTGAACCAAAGGATTACATAGGAAGCAATAAACCAAGAAAAACTATTTAATGTATTTGTCTACTATGTGCAAAGGATTGTATTAAGTGCTAGAGGGATGGTGTGAAGTGTAAAATCTTTCAAGTTTGAAGTATAAAAGCCAAGTAGACAGACATGGATCCCCTATCGCAGCTCTGCTGAGAATTTGGGCAAAACACTACATTTCTTTAAGCTTAGTTAAAATTTAAATTCCAGATATAACTTCCCTCACCCACAAGGAATTTATAATCTGATTAGCACAGACATGTGATCTCAAATTAATGTAATTCAAGGTAAAGCATAATAAGGCTTAGATGAGTGCCTGAGTGCCATCACTATGTCATTGCATAGGAGGAGCCTAAAATGGTTATACTGTGAACGCGTTTATTACCTCTGTTTTTTGAGATAACATCTGTGGTATATCTATAGATTTTCATTTAACATTTAAAATTATTTATTGAACACTTGCAAAGCACTAGGCAGTGTTCTAGGGGCCAGGGATAAAGAGTAAACACACACCTACACACATACACACACACAATCTCTATATACAAATATCCCTCATTTCATGGGACATGCAGTCTGTTGAGAGGAATCAAACAATAAATAAAGGAAACATAGCAAGGCAGATGATGACAAATGTTATGAATAAACACTAAATATCCAGAAGATAGAGAACATTATGGGGAAAGGTAAAGTGGTATTGCTGTAAGGTCTTATGAGCCATTTCAGATATTTAAGCTTTTACTCCTAATAACTAGGAAATCACTAGATTTATATGGAAAAGACACATGTTACTATTTATTTATTTATTTATTTATTTATTTATTTATTTATTTAAATGCCTGCGGCACCTAGGTGGTCTCCCATCCAAGTACTAACCAGACTCAACCCTGCTTAGCTTCTGAGATCAGATGAGATCGGGCACGTTCAGGGTGGCATGGCTGTAGACCCGACACAAGGTACAATTTTAGAACTATCATTTCAGTTAGGTCATCATCAGAAACCTATTTCGAGGCTGTTGCAATATTCTATGTGAGCAATGATGGATAGCGTGAACCAAGATTGTGACACGGGAGGTGTGAGAGGTAGTGGAGAGGTTTTGAAGGTAGTCAGTAGAATTGCCAATAGATTAAATGAGTGGAATGGAGAGAGAGGGAAATCAAAAATGACCACATAGACTATTGAATGTTCCAGTTGCCATTGAGACTGTAGAAGTAGCAAGATTTGGGCATGGAGGTCAGAAGTGAGGCTTTGGAAATATTGTTTGAGAGTCCTGCTGGAACCTGGAAATCTCCTTTTGTGCCCAAGCTATACATAGCCTCATCTAGTTCCCTTTCCAGCAAAGTTATTATTTGGATGAAATAGGACTGTGCCAGTGCCCTCAGGATAGAGTGGATCCCTTCCTCATTCTGCCTGTGCATGGCCCTTAAGCCCTGCACTGGATTTCTACTGATAATAAACAACTGGAAACACTGTGTGCTGTATAATATAGACTCAGCGACCATATATGATCACGACTCTCGAGTAACAAAACAATGGTTCTCTCAAATACCGAGCATGTCCAACAGTGATTTGACACAGTACTTACATCTAAATTCCTGTGCATCTATGTCTTCAAATTAGTTTTTTACAACTCTCTGAACTTAAAAAGCTTCCTCTCTCTCTCTCTCTCTCTCTCTCTCTCTCTTTCTCTTTCTCTCTCTCCCTCTCTCTCTCTCATACACACACACAATTTTTTTTTTTTTTGCTTATGAAATCTTTTGTAAAATTGCCTTTGTTTTTCTTTCAGTATGCTCTAAATCTTAATTCTTTAGGATGAATTACTCATTCCACAGTAAATGAATAATCAGTTTTTCATTTGAGGAAATGTCGATTAATATTCAGACAGCTCCATATTATGCAAAATAAATGTCCCTGGACAACAAGTTGTTAGTGAAATAAATTAGAGGAAACTTGCCAAGTCTGGAGCACCATCAGAAAAACCTAGGGCGGAGTCTTCAAATATTTAGACTTTATTCCCACCTATATGCCAGCCAGCCCCCAGTGAAATTCTTTTTCTGTGATTCCAGGATGGGCTCTGGAATCCATATTTCACATACACTCTCCATCTGCCCTGATCAGCCAAATACAGGAATCACTTGACAAAGAACCTTTTTAATGCCCCTAAAAATAACCCTGATCACATGATATGAAATAGACAAGAAATAAAATTAATTAGTAAAAATCTTCTTTTGAAATCATTGCTCTTAGATTAGCTTTTAAAAAAATAATCTTTTTGTATTATATATCAAACTTTATTTGATATGAAAAATAAACATAACTTGATTTATATTTTATATGTAATCTATTCTCACCGTCAATGAATCCCATTTTTTTGGCATAGTATTTTTAAATCACATATCACTTTTTGGTGAAAAAAATGGTTTAGCCCTATTTATTTGCACACAAATATGAATGTTTTGTACCACATTCATTCCCTGAAGCGTGGGAAGGAGAGGATTTGGAATCTGCAACATCGCCTACAGTTAATTTAATTATGATTGAATATTTGGTTAGGGACAAAATAAATTCAATGAAGCATTGAAATCAAACATCCCTTTAATTAAATTGGAAAAGAGACTGACTTCGTCTTAGATATTGTTTATTTTTATTAATAGAATGAGAATATTATGTCTCCAAAGGAGGCATCATAATTTCTGTGAAATAAAGATACTTCTATTCAGCTGCATTGTTTATAAGCTTGAGTTTGGCCCATGTCTCATCCAATTCAATATTTCAAAACAAAGACTTTTAAAGCACGAAATACTACATAAGTTATTATTGTTACTGAAATTTTATATAGTAATTTGCACACTTGCAAATAGTACATATGAACTTAAATCACGAAAGATTTAGAAAAATTCACAACCTTCAAAATGATTGGCCCTTTCTTAACCTCACTTAGATGAAACAAGTCCTATTCAATTGAGAGAAACCGTGCAGTGGGCTTTCTCATTAATTAAAGCGCAACTTATAAAACTTTTATCTCATTGATAACTTAGCTGTGTTTTTAAATGTGAATGTCATAATAAGAAATACATTTTACTACATAAACCACTATATACATCCCCATCTGTACCTAACTCTCATAGTTAAATTAGTCATCTGTCTCAGTAAATATTTGAATTGGTTATTTGTACATGATATTCAGATTAGAAAGATTTTTTTTTTTTTTTTTACAAAGAAACATTTAGATATATACTGATACTTCAATTAATTTCAAATAACACTACACGGTCATTCATACTTAAGCAAAGTCTAAATGACCGTTAGCAAATGCCTCTCTCTAAAATGGCAATTTCTCCTATAGAGTCTATTACAAATAGAATATATCATACAAATAGCACAATGGGGAGTTTTCAAAATGGTAATGACCCACCCCCACAATCTGTTCCATGTGATTTAATTTTTTGAACTCATTGGTTTATAAATAATATTTCTAACATATCTATTTGCTGATTCACTGGTACATATTTGTACGGGTCATAAAATAGTAATTGTTTCAAGACAGGTTATCTATGGCTTCTGGACATGCTTTCTTCAAAAAAAAAAATTTTGTTCTTTCACAAAAACTAAAGTCTGAAAGAAAAAAAGACTAATTGAAGTAAGACTTATATGGTATCCAAATGGAATTAACACAGGAAAATGCAAAGGAAACGAAGACATTAAAAAGACTGGTCTATATAGGGTTTACCCTAAGTATCAATAGTTATGTATTTAGCTTATTTTATTCCTTACCTCAAATTTTCTATTTTCCTTCTCCCTTTCCACTCTTCTTCAGATTTCTACTCCATCCTAGAAAAACACTGGATTTATTTTTAATTAAAAATTTTATCTTATATTTAAAAAAAATCCAAGTCAAAATTTAAATTTGTGAACATAAATAATGATAGAATGAACTGTTCATAATAAGTTTAAATAAAAACAAACTATCTTTAAATGGAGAGGTGATTTATGTGGAGTTTTGGAACATAAGTCTATCAACATAAAACTGACACTTTTGGGGCTGGCTCAGTAGAATGAGGAACCCTAAATACCTCAGCAACCCAAAAATCCACTCAACCATATATTACTTTCCCTTTTATTCAATATAAGACACTCAAGTAATCTCAATATTTGTGGTCAGCAGGAAAGGCATGTGGAATAATACTATGTACATGTATATAGATTCAATCTTTAAAAAGTTTTCCCTCACTTTAGATAAGTCTGAACAAATGTACAATAAATAGATGAATGAGAATCTATAAGGGTTTTGTGTGCCATATTCCTACTTTGGTTCCTAGATATTAATTTTCCTGGAAACTACTAGAACACTTTGTTCTCACAGAGAATACATGACCCCTGTTTGGCTGGAATCAGAAACCATTAAATTATCAACACATTGAAACCAAAGGTGGACATCTTAAATAATTGAAATGATTCTGTTCACATGATTTCTTGGAATTACAGTGAAAATTATCTGGAGAAACTAATTTTTTTTTGAAAATTTTGATATTTTGTTTTAAACAGATTAGAATTAAATGTTCAATGTTTTCATAGTAATCATTTCCTGTCAGCATTAAATCAGTTTTCAATATTTAGAGTTAATATTACAAGATCTGGACTTACTCCTATCAAAGCACACATTATTTTGAAATTATGTGTATCACTCATGCATTTCCTCAACCAGCCTAAAAATATCTCAGTGCAGGATTGTCTTTTTTAGCAATGGATTTTAACACCTAATATAAAATACACAAGCACATCTTAATAATAATAATAATTAAAAGATAACAATATACAACATTAAGAGCCCAGACACTAAATTTTAAGTGCTTAATGCATCTTAAATCATACTAATCCTCTGATGCTATCATTACACCAATTCTACAAATGGATAACTGAAAAACAGAGAAGTTATGTAACTTACTCGGAATTAAAATTGGTAAGTGGTAAAGCTGATATTCTAAACTACGGAATCTACACTCCTAGACATTATGCTATAATGCTTTGATTATAAATAAATGCAGAATAAATATTTACTGATTGGACAAATAAATGTGACCTTGATGTGGATGCAAAATGCAGTCAGGCAGTAGAATTCGTTATGTAGAAGAGAAAATAGTATGACGAGGATCTAATCCAAACAATGGATCTCGAGATAGGGTATTTGTTAGATTTGTGATATTTCCCAGCTTTGTTGGGGTGTTACAGATACCTTTTTGTGGGGCGAAATGTTACTCATAGTGATGTATAAAATTCTAAAATCCTATCAGCAATTGAGACATACCAGATCCCAGGAGCTGAAAGCCCTGGGACTTTCTATTGGAGGAGTGAAGTTAGGTTCTGTTGGAGGAGTAAAGGTAGGAGATGATAACTTAGGAATTAATTAAATATGTAAATAAGACAAGATATATGTAGTTAAATATGTAAATAAGAAGAGAAGAAGGGAAATCAATTAAGTTGCAAGAATTGAATATTTAAGTCATGGTTAAATAAAGCTTTGTATTGTATTAGGACTATCTGTTAGAGCAATAGCCTCACTAAATGTGATTGATGTGGACATGTGTTGAAGCATTATATAAAGCTGCTGTAGAAATTTCCTAAGGAGACTATTTTATTGTCTACTTGCTAAATATTTATTTAGTGTGACTTCCTTAATACAATTTGTAATCAGAAAATGATGTTGCATTTAACGTTTTTTAAAACTTCATGATTTTTTCAGATATTTATCATTTTTTTATTTAATTTTATTATTAGTTTCAAGTATACAGCACATTAGTTAGACATTTATATAGTTTATAAAACAATCCCCCGATTGCTCTTTCTCTCCTCTGGCTCTCCACCTAGCCATTACATTAATGCTTACTGCATTTCCTATGCCGTACTCCCCATCCCTGTGACCATTAATCAGCTACTGATCTGTACTTCCTTAAGTCATCACCCCTTTCTCCCAGACCCACAACTCCCCCTCCTCTCTCCCCGTCGCCAGGTTGTCCTCTATATTTATGCAGTTCATAATTTTTAAATTATGCTCATACCACAACAAAAACTGCTATTCTCCCTAAGGTGTGAACCTTGCTAACTTCTCTGTTCTGATATGTGCAGTATGACCCACAAGGATATAGCTGCTGCTACAATTTAGTCTTTTCTTTACATGAAGCCCAAACTCTTTTTTATGTAATGATACTGAGTTATTAAAATTATTTGGTAGACATCAACTTCATTGCATGCATTATATATATTAACATTTTTTAAAATCATAATATTTAGAAAATTTATGTATGTCTTTAAAAGCAGCTGCATGTATAAATTACACTCACAATCTAAGATCTTTTCATGCTAGATTCCTAAACATTTTAACATTTATTAATAATTGCACATTTGACATCTAAATAAGTAAGATAACGGGCCATGACATTATTGCACATACATTATGTAATTGAATATGCGTGTTAAAGAATGTGCATTACAATATAGGTATTTGACATGTAATTCTGAATTAAGACCTCAAGTCATCTATTTACTAATAATTAGACAGTACATGCATGTTTATTTCTGTGTTTGCATGTGCGTGTTTAGGCCTCTGTTCGTGGATGTGTGGCAAATGAGCTGAAGTATTTTGAATTATAGATATATATATCATATTCAGAAAGACCTTTCAATAGTCTTCATTTGTGAGTTTCATAAAAATTGAAAATAACCCAAGCATCATGATCTAGTATATGCTTTCAGCTAATGATTTGGCATCTATTTTGTTCATGAAGTAAAAGTAGCTAAGGTTGAATAAACACATATAAAATATGTGTCATGCCCACATATTTCAATAATGTACCAAATTAATGAGTTTATATATTTATTTTAGAATAAAACCGGCAGCCAATTTAGAAGGTACCAAGGTAAATGGAGGGCTTTGAGTACTTTGTTGACCAGATATTCTGGCAGGACCAAATTCTGGCAAAGTTAGTAGACAGATGAAGCTTAACCAAGGTGCTTTCTCTTGTTAAATTCCTGCCCCCAAGGCCTTCCCTCTTGTTGTCTTCTTTGGTTTATTTTCTCTGAGCTAGTTTTAATTGACTAAATATTGGTAATTCTTAAATGTTCATCTCCAGCCTGATCACTAACGTCACATCAAACGTGAAAGCCCAGTCACTTATTTAACATATTCATTTGAATGGCATAGATCTAAATTTATCATGTCTGAAACAAAGGTTTTGACTATTATTCATTAAAATGAAATAGAATTCAATATCACTGATTGCTCAAGCCAGTGCATTCAATTTGATTTACCAAAGATCCCTCCCTTGTCTAAGTATTGACTGTTATTCATTAAAATGAAATAGAATTCCATACCACTGATTGCTCAAGCCAGTTCATTCAATTTGATTTACCAAAGATCCTTCTCTTACCTAAGTACTTTTTATATCTAGTCTGTCTGCAAGTCCTTTCAGATGTACCTTCCAAATTTATTTTGTGTCAATTTACTTCTCTTCATCCTTATACTTTCTACATAGTTCATGCCACCATTACTTCCTACTGTAAGTCACGAGATCAACCAACTATTCAGTTTATATTCAGATATAATCGCCAATGTTCATTCTGACTGGTTGGTGACTTTTCTAATTGATAGGTGTCAAAGCTATAGAAGTTGTTAAATGTTTTGAATCTTATCCCTGTCTAAGTGTTTTCTTTGATTCCTGTTTTGTACCTTCAGTGTATTTTATATGTCCTTGATGACAGCATTATTTATCTAAAATAAATAATGACTTGTATCACTCTCCTGCTTAAAACCCTATAAAGGTTTCTCATTGCTTATAGAATAAAATCCTAACTCCTAACTTTGGTTTAAAAGCCCTGTATAATTTAGCTCAGCCTACATTGTAAATCTCTTCTCTTACTATTCTTCTCTCATTACCAGTGCTCCATGCAAAATAGCCTTCTTTCTATGCCTGGGACACTCCAAGCTTTTACTTATCTTTATACTAACTGACCCTTCTGCCTGGACCATTTTCTCCTTTCCATTCACTTGACCTGCTCCATCTCATCCTTCACGACTCAGCTCAAATGTCATCTCCTCAGAGAAGCCTTCATAATCTAAAACGGCCAGTCTTTATTTGATTAACCTCTTTATGTTTAAATTGATCTTATCACAATTTATTTGTCTTCTGCTTGTGAAGACATGGATATTTATTTATGCTGTATCCTTGTGTCTAGTGCGTAGAACACAGTACATGCTCAAGAAATACTAGTTGAATTCTTTAGGTCAGTGGTTCTCAACTGGGAGCTCTATTTTCTAATGAATTCATTCAACAAGTATTTCTTGAGCTCTCACTGTGTGTCAGGTGTCTTGCTAGATGTTGGAAAACTGAAATGAAAGATAAAGTCTCTGACCTGAAAGCTCTCATAGTCTAAAGGGGAGATATCTCTCTTGTCAGACAATTACAGCACTGTGATGGAAAATGCTAAATTAGAGGTAAGCACAGGAGCTACGGGAAAAAAGCCAAACTAACCCAGAATAATAATGGCATGAGAGAGCTACTAAGAGATAGCCTCCATATGAGGTAATTCCTGTGCTATCTTGATGGCCAGATAGGAATGGCTGTCATGCCAGAAGTATCATGCCTCTTACGACTGCAAGATGCTGCCACACCAGGCAGTTTGGGAAATCTAAAGCCAAGAGGACTTTGGGACACTCTTTGACCATGCAAATCAGGTGGAACCCACTTTGTCTAAGTAAGGGGCCAGTTCTAATAATGATACTGCCACACTGTGGATAAACTCAGGCCCAGGGAAGTTATATGCTAATGTTTCTTTATTTGTCTTTCTTCCTGTTAGACTGTGAGAAGTTTAAGAGAGCCTCGCACCCAGAAGAAACTGAAAGAGGTGCTGGAGAGGAAGGATATGAGAGAGGGGGGACCAGTTGTCCAAGACAGCAGTTTTTTGTTATAAGGAGTTAACAAAATAATGACATACTTTCAGAGTTTGGGTTATTTTCTGCTATC